>NC_140300.1:9344163-9539163 GCF_964211825.1 Aythya ferina | reverse complement strand
AAGCTAAATAAATCAACATACTTGTTTGTACCAAAGTTGCCTTAAGGCTTTCAAAGCACTTCTATTTTTAACAGGCAGCTTATATCAAATCAATGGTTCTAATTCAGTATTGGAATACTGCTGGTTAAGCCACCATTTTGGATGTCCTCATGTAATATAACGATTTCACAAATCACCACATTAGTTTAGATCAATAGTTTAACCAGTAAAGCACAGAACTGTTAATCTGTTCAAAGGTTATACAATCATACTAAAGTTCTTACTTGAATCTCACAGGCAAGCACTAGGTTATGAATATAGTAGAAAGCCTCCTCCACAGTCTCTCCAACGGATACTAAGCCATGGTTTCTGAGAATAAGGACCTAGAGAGGCATTGCAAAGAAGGTTAACAGCAATAATGCAAGTATTTTCAGTGAATTAAATATGGATCCATTTCATCTTGCTCCTGATTAAAGACCATAGCTCCCTTCCCTCCCACACTTGTCTTTAATTCTAGCTGTAACTACTGACCTTGCTTTTCGGTCCCAAGTTTTTCTGAATAACCACCTTTTCTTCATCATCCACTAAAATACCATGGTAGTCATGATAAGCTACGTCCCCTAGAGAAAGTGCTTCAGGTGAAATCGGCAACAGACCACACTTCATTGCAGAAACCTGAGGAATATTAACACAACTAACTTAATTTCTTGCAAGAGGGCAAAAAACCCAAAACTGCAAAAGGTACACATCTGGAATACTATAGATAGACAGACAGCTATATAGAGATAATACATTTCAACATATTGATATGCAAGTATAAGACCACTCTAGATGGCTCCCTAAAGCAAAAGCTTTTATTTACTTATTTTTATTTATTTATTTTACAACTTCCAGATTGGGTACAAAAGTCTCATTGATCTTGGGTCTGACTCAACACAGCTGCTTTTACATGACATGAACAATAAATGTGAAAATACTCAGTGTTAAAAAAAAATACAATCAATTGCATTTTTGCATCTGTCATTCCTTTCATTCCGGTCAGTGATTTTTGTTTTTCTCCTCAAAAACAAAGGGTCGAGTGACAAACTACAACACACACAGGGAACTCTGCAGCACTACTAAAATTAAGGAACACTGCTAGACTGTTATACCTGACAATTTTAGCAATCTCAGTCTCAAAATGGTTGCATCACTGCTGTTAATCAGTTAAAAATAAATGAAAACGACAACTTTAAAGTATCTGTGACACTTAGTGACCAAATGACTCAAAAAATTTCAAAGAGGCAGAATTGATTTCTAACCAGTTTCTCTCCTATGAGTAATATCTGGTTTAAAAAACATTTGAGTTTATCCATCTGTGCATCTACAACATTTTTAAGGGAATGTTATAACCTACCTGAAGTTGTGCTACCAGAGCTTTTTGTACTCAGATCACATGAAAAAACTGAAATATTCAAGAAAACTTTGATAAATTGTGCTTTACAAAAACAACATGAAGCAGGTTAAAGATCTTATGATGTAGTGTCAAAATACAGGGTCTTTTGTGGTAAAGGACACACAAACACAATATTTGTGCTTTCCAATTACAGAGCTCAATATATTTGTCTGACCATTTGTGTAACAAATGAATAAGGAAAATCTGACTGATTTAGCCACATATTTGAAGACAGGAGTAGAGGCTTCGTGCCCTTCAAAAAGGAAGCAAAACTATGATTAACGGGGACCCACCTATTTTCCAGTTTGGGTGTGTGTGGGGAAACTGATCACAAACAAAACAGCGTGCTTACCGCTGCCCCTGCTGGAGTGTGAATATGAACAATGCATTTAACATCAGGTCGAGCTGCATAAATCGCAGAGTGCAAAGTAAAACCAGCTTGGTTTACTCCCAGGTTAGTGCTCCCACGATCAACTACATCTCCCTGTATATTGATTTTAACCTGGAAGTGAAAGAAAATAGTTTAATAAATCAAAATCATCAAAAATCTGACTTAATTCATCATCTACCACTGATATTCTAAAAGTGTTATTTTAACAGGTGTCAAAACGTGCATGGGAGGGCTGTAGGCAGGTGACTAGGTCCCTGGCTTGAGGTTGAAGTTTGAAATGTTACTACTCTGCACCTGCTTCACCTTACTGCTACCCTTTTTTTTTTTTTTTTTTTTTTTGCCAGAGCAAAAGAATAGTTTGAAAGCTTCCATTTTGATTCAAACCAAGAAGTCAACCACATTAACTCAAGTTGCCTTTAGCAGCAAGTAAAGAAGAAAAAGGCTCACAAAATGCTTCCCATAAGCAGGCAGTTACTGGAGTAGTGTCTTCAGCTGCTACCACTGTCTCAAAAAGACACTTCATCTACACTCTTGACTACTTACATCATTAAATGACAACTGAATTAGGCATCTGACACAGTATCTTCAAATTGTAACAAGCATTTATGTCTGAAACATATGTTGCTTCCTTCAACAAACTTTACCCAGCAGGCAATAGCTTTCAAGGGTACAATGTGGTTAGCTACCCCAGTGAGTTGGCTCCTGTTTACAGCTAGATCAACTGCAGGACACCTGGTGGTGAACATGGGGAAAGAAATTTCTCTTAGATGCCTCAGCTGTACCAAAATCAATCATGTTCAATAAAGCTATTTCACACAGGTAACAAACAAAGTAAGGTACTTGCTGGGACTGAACTTAAACAGCTACAAATACAAATAGCTGAATCTGTTCTGTGTATTTTACAGTTGTGAAAAATAGTAATTGCTTACCAGACTGGAGGCAGTCACTTCACTGTAAAGGAGTCCAAAAGGTACAATGAGGAAGTGTTCCTGCTCAGAATTTACTCTGGCCTAAGGATAAAAGATGAGTAAAAGCTAAGTTACTACAAATAGTTTATTAAAGCATGTGATAAGGCCCAAAAACATGAAAATTCCTTCCAGTTCTTGAATATGGAATGGGTAAGTGTGCCCATAGCATAAGCAATTCAACTTTCACGTATGTCACAACAGATAATCAACATACAGCACACTTAATTAACCCATGTTGAATAGAACCAGATGCCAGAGTATATGCCAGAGTCCTTCAGATTGGTGGAAGATTGGTAAATGCTTACATCCTGTGGAAAGGACAACTAGATTGTTCCTGATAAAAGGAATTATGCTGTATGATAAATGCAAAAAAGTTGGTGTTTTTTTTCTAAGAGGAGTAAGTTTCTACTCCAACTGTATTTATATTCTAGTAAAATAGAAGGTATGAAATAGAAGTGAGAAAATTTAAGAATTTGGCCCACAGATCTCAAACACCTTGATTCTGAGTAGGATTTCATCACTGACCTTGGTGCCACGTGAGATATCTGTGAGTTTGTAATACAAAAATAATTCTGACTTCAAAATATTCACAGCTTGGAATGCATCAGTTTCACGACAGTACAATAAGAACTACTGGACAATTTTAGGAACCTCCCAACTTAAAAAAAAATTTCACAATGATTGAAGTCGGAAGGAACTTCTGGAGGTCATTTGGTCCAACCCCCAAGTTTTCCCTTCCCCAACATGCACCTACTTTACGCTCACTCAGGTCTTCTACTACTTGCAACACTAGCTACATATAGTTCCACCAGAGAAAAAAGATTTTTTAAATAAATTGTTGATCATTAATCTAGAAGCTTCAAGCACAAATTTGTTTTCATTTTGACAAGCTGGTAACGTGCTGGTTCTGTTTAAGGCTGCATGCTATGGCAGGTTCAGGTTAACCTGTACTTTTATGAATCACCAAAACAGTTCTCCATTACAGAACTGTAAGTGATCTAAAAAAAATCTTTTACTTAATTACACACAGCAAAAAAACAGGTTTTACTCAAATGCTCTGAAAGCTAACAAGAAAGCCTGAATGTAAGACCAACAGGCAGCATATCACCAACCACCTAACTTTCAGATTAGATCCAGGAACTGCTTGTGCCCTCACAGCTAACCAAGACTCAGTGAATGAAGTACATTCTGCTAACCCATAATCTCAAATTCTGCCTAACCCTGGAGGCATCCAAGCTTACAATACATTGCTTCATTTGACATGAAAGCTCTTGGCGCTCTGTAATTCTGCTTCTGTGTCAGGACTGCACCAGTCTGAACAATTCCACACACAGCCACTGCCAGTGATTGATAAGGATCCAGAGAAGCAAAGATACTCCACCCAGCTCCCTGATATGCCCAGATTGGTGTGTGCTCTCATATCCTCACAGTTCTTTCCCCCTGTAACACACAGGGTCACAACCCTCACAGAAGGCTGTTGTATCTCAGATAATAAAAAAAGATACACACTGATGGCTTTCAACTTAAATGCAATCGCCTAGTAATTAGAGCGTCCATTCAAAGAAAAATAAAAGAAAAAAGAAGACCTGGAGTCAAAATCCAGCTCTGCACGAAGCAATAATATCTGCCACACTCTAAGGAGTGCCTTACTTCCACAATACCATTAAATGTACGTGTATACAGAACAAAGGTGAGACTATTTTGTAAATACAACAACCTTGTTCCACATCAACTTCTGAAGGTAAATTACAGCTCTTAGTCACCTTTCAGGATGCTATTCATTGGAGGAGTCTGTAAAGGAAAAGTTGAACTATGACTTGTGATTGCTGGTGACAGAACACCTCCAAAAACTTTCCAACACCACTTTGCCCTTCAAAAGCTATCTAAAATACTTTCAACGTCTCATACTCCTAGTGTTCTGTCTTCCATCTCAGCTGGTAACAGATCATCTAACTAGCCTGTGCTGCCCCCCTGCCCAGGCCTCTAGGCACATGGCTCTGAACCCATCCTCCCAGGTGCAAATGTGACACTAGAAAGCCATCTCCAAGCCTGCTTGCTTGGAAGTCTTTTTACCGCATTAGTGTGTCTGACAAAATCAATTCTCCTGTCACGTATGAAAAATCAGGGGGTGGCACAGAGTTGTTTACAAGAATCACTATGTTGGATACATTCCCCTACTGAAGTAACCAAATGGTCTAAACAACATTGCCCTCATCTCGTGCCTACCCATATCATTTACAATCTTCATCAGTTCACGGGTAATATACCTTGAAATCTCAGAAAGCAGTAATAATGAAATTACCATTTTTCATTCAGATTGCACCAAAAAAAAGAAAATGCATCAAGGACAACCTCTGCTATGTAAAATACATAATTCAGCTCTGTTAGGGAAACAATCGACTGGGTTGCACACCACAGCTGTGACTTCACTCATGAGACTCATGTTGATCATTCTTCTGGCACATAAAACCTCCTTGATTTGACCTCCTTGTCATTCTTATTATGGATGCCAGCGATTACTCAGTCACAAAGAAAATTGTTGGCACACAGCATGAAGCTAAACAGTCCGCTCATGTTCAGAAATACTAATGGTTTCTTTTTCAAAAAGGTCAGTAGAGAATTTTCGGTAAAATTGAACTGTATGACTAGTGAAAAGATATTTTAGTACTTAGTAAGAAGATGAAGACATTACCTTGCAGAATAATACATATCATTATTCAAAACATTTAAGATACTACGAGATTAAGTCTTTCAGAAGCCTTAGGTTTCATCGTAAGAACTTCCATGCACACTCTTAAGGCTATTCAGGCTATGGTAGCCGATATCCAAGCTGTTTTAGTTCTTGTTCTTGAGATGCCAAGACTAAATCTCTTCACTATTATACTGCTTTCAGTACCACTTTGCTCCTCTTCCACACAAAGAGACAATGACAGATGAGGGAGGGAAGCAACTCACTTGCACATTAAAACAATTGGTTCAGTTATCTGTTGATTCAATACTCACTGTTATGTGATTGTAAATGAGCTGAGACCAGCCAAAGAGATCTGCTAATCTGTAGAAAGCTGCCAATTTACATCGTAATAACTTCTCCCCTTTTTCATAAGCAATGGAATCAGAGCCCCTCAGATCATTCACTGGCGTCACCATGCCAAGACCTGAAAAGGAGATGGGAAGAAAGCACAAGGCAGTTGTGTACAACAGCAGTTGAAACCTATCACTGTCATAGTGGACTTTTCTTACTAGATCGTATCAACATGTTAGTCTAAGAAATGTACAGCAAACTTTAATTACTATAACATCATAATGCACATGACATGAAACTATAGTCTCTGAAACAATCTTGGATAGAGTCAGCACATTTCCTTCCCTAATATTCATTAGTGCTAAGGTAACAATGAGTTCTCAGCAGTTTTTCCCCCCTCTCAAAACTCATGATTGTCTATAAAATGCAACTTTCCACTAATAACAGAAAAGTGTAACCCCAAATACTCCACTTTGAGATATGATTTTGTATTCCTGAAAGGGAGAACTGTTCATATAACAAGATGCACAACAATTCATTTAATTAAGAAACAATAAGTACAGGCTAAACAGAGGAGGAAGATTATGGTAAAGCATTACAAATTCTGTAGATCTTGTTACAGTCCACTGAAAAATGTGATTTAGAGTAGCTGTGACAGAGTAGAATCTGCCATGCTACAGTCTGAACTACAGATTACCTCTGGAGCACAGGCAGGGATTTATATTATCCTAAGACAAAACCTGTGCACACAAGCATTTTCACACCTAGTTTTTTTATTACGCTTGCCGATGTTTCTTGTCTATAGCTTCACTTTGCAAAGGAAAGCTGCAAACAATATTTCAGTGACAAAAAATAATTAGTTTTTAAAGACCTTCGCTGTTGCTATTAATGAGTTTAATTTTCCTGTACAACGTTTACCAAATGGATTGTAAAATGTTTAAGTTTTCAACTAGTGCTCACTATCAGGCTTACCTTTCAATTAAGGTATTTTACTTGATGTGGCTTTTGATATGAATTATATACATGAATCCCACTGCATATCAATGTCATTTAGTAACTAATCAATTCATTTTCTGTCTGCAATGCTCCCTTGAGCGGACAGGATATTATTTAAACTTCACAGCACATTTCATTGCATTCACACTGTCTTCATTTTAAGCCTTTCAAACAAGAGAACTCTATTATATGTTTAGGTGCACTCACTCATGTTTAACGCAGCCATTCCGCCTTGTGGTGCTGCTGGGTAGACATTTGGCACATTCGTTGTCATAAAATCTGCAATCTGCTGTAAAGCCAATAAACCCGTTGGATTCTTCCCCTTCTTAAATTGTTCCTGGATCATGGATTCCAATTCTTCACAAAAAGCCTGGCAACAGGACATGTCATATTGTAAAGCAAGCATGAATGAACTTCAACCTTTCATACAGAGCTTCTTTTTAACACTTCAGTGGAAGCATGCTATCTCTTTTCTCCAAAGCAGTTCAGTGCAGTACTACTGGGTACACGCTGTTACTTGCAACTGCTGCTGTCTGGAGCCCCAGTGACAGGAGTAACTCTTTCTGTAAATGGAAATGTCAGTATTCTCTCTCATTGAACCTATTAATATGGATTTCTGGAAGACGGAGAAAGATGTACCATTGACTTAAAAGAACACAAAACCTGAATGGAAAAGTAGCTGAACCAGGAAAGAGAAGAAAAAAATATTAGCATGACTCTGAGGGAACTAAGAGCCAAGGAGGTATCCAGAAACACACAGGAATAGCCACTAGATTTTAAAACTATGCTTAAACTAGGGGTCTGTTTACTTCTTTTCTAACTTCTTGTTTTTGTTTACCTTTGGCAGAAGGAAAACAACATTTTTACCATGGCTAGTACACAACACTGCTTTTGACAAAAATACTGGAGTTTTTATTAAAAGTATGCCAATAGTTACATGAATCTAAATAAAAGGGGTTGGTTTCACATGAAAACCAGTAAATATAGCACTACATCCCTACTCTTAGCAAAGACATGTCACAAAGCACTTTGTATCTAAAGTTACCCATCGGTTACCACAAAAGGAACAAATTTAATGAGAACAGTTTTGTTTTGTGCACTCTCCAGGAGGAAAACATCTTTAATAGTAAAATTTAATCATTCACTGATTATTGCGCACCTTTTCTGGAAGGGAAGCGTAATATTTCATATATCAAAATAACAAAAAAAACTGAACGTAGGGCAGACCTGCCCTGTACAAGTTACTCCTGGAAGAGTTACTTAATTTAAATGCTTACATAAATGTTAAAATACAAAAAATGAGAAAGTGTCTTACTAGGACTAGATGGATGGTATGAAAAAGTGTTGACTGATTGATTATACACAAAATTTTGAAAGCAAGTCTGTGAAGCTGCTTCACGTGTAGACATTCAACCAGATAACGTGAGAAAATCAGGCTACAGATACTTTTTTCTGATTAGCCTTTCCTCTAAAGTAACTCAGGTCTAAGACAACAAACTTCTCCAGTTTTAGAGATATTAAAACAACAGATATAATAAATTTATCGCTTTAAAAAGATGTGCGTTTTCTTTTCTTACTGGGCTTTGAAGAATCATGGAGACTCTCTTCTTCTGTTCCATCATGTTAAAGTCCTGGCGAAGGTCGGGTGCCATATTTCTCTCTCTCAAGTAATCTGGATTATTTTCATCAACTCGATCAAAATACCTCTCTTTATGAGGGGCTGTTGTCGGAGGTGGTGAAGTCACCACCGCTGCACCAGAATCACCATTCATAGTACAATTTTATGGAACCTATGAAGGGGGGATCAAAGAAGAAAAGTAAATGAAACAAATAAATTATAAAGAACTTTTATTAGGAACTTCATATGTGTTCTTGTTTTTGGGTAAAAGTTCAAATCCACCTAAAATTAGCACAGCCTCCCAAACATGAAAGCCAAGTCTGTGTGGTTGGATATCTGTATTTTAAAGAAAAAGATTTTAAGATAAACAACTAGAAAAGTAGGCTAACATATATGCAAAGCCAAATATAGTACACATATACATGCTACACGAGACCACTACTAGATCTCCCATTTAAACGGCTCCCAGTTCTTTAAGCTATCTCCAAAGCTTGAGTTTTCTCAAGCATGCAAGTCTTTCAAATCTTGTCACAGTCTGAGATAACACATGATGTCTAAACTCACTATCACTTTTTAGTATATAAAGTCATATGGATATTGTATAAACTGGAATTTAAATTGTTACCAAAAATAGGGTATTACAGACGCTCATTAATATGAAGAATCAACAGCACCAAAACATGCTCAAATTGCAAACACATTTCTGGAGAGAAGCTCAGAAATACTCTACAACCTGAAGCGTGCTTTTCACAAGCGTATTCATTTTGGGTTCCTTCCACAACGTGCCCTACGCTACATTAGCATGTGGTTTTTGAATCTGGAAACCACACACACAAACACAACCTCCACCCACTGGCCAAGGCTCATTTCAGTTTCACATGCTGTAATAAACAGTTGCACATATCTACTAGAAAGCCCAAAAACTCAGCTGGTATTGCTCAGAGCCTCCTTTCACTCACAAGGATCCCTTTGTGTAACATTAGCCCACTTTTCTTGGCAACACATTATAATATTCCTTCAAAAAAATCCTTTTTGGCAGATTTTGTGAGGCCTTCTGCCGACAAGCCTAACAGCAGTTTATTAAAGGTGCCTTGCAACACCTCGAGACTTGGCTCTCTGATTCCTGATCATCTGACATATCAAATCTTTTTTTTTTTTTTTTTTCCAAAAAAGACTTTCTTTGCATAGCACACACGATTAAACAAAACGTGACCAACGCAAACTGTGCTTCACTGAACTGTAACAAGGATATTTACCGAGGAATGGCTTGCCAGTTCAGCCAACTGCGATTCTGTATGTACGTTACACACAAAATATGCAGAGTTGAAATCCCTCGCCACCATGACATTTAGTTATTTTACCAAGAAAACGAGCCAAGAGAAGCTAGTACATCTTCTGGAGGTAAAGGAAGAAATAAATCGAATGAAGCATCAGCATCTAGCTCCCTGTCCCAGTACGACACAACAGACTCAGTTCAATAACAGTGATTTAGACCAGGGGTGGAGACAGGCAGGAAAACCCCAATTTAACAGCCAGTTTCGTTATGTACCTTCAGTTTTGCAAGGTTTAGTAGTGTTAAAATCTGCTAATGTCGCCAACTTACTGCAACTCCTTCCACTATGCAATGGGAGAGATTGCACTTATCTTCATTAAGCAATGAAGAATCCTCTACAGGTTGTAAGGAGTAAGTATTGATGCATGTCTCTATTTTACTGTTTTGAAGTTTTCCTTACCTACCTGTCTTGAACTGTACTTGCTTGCAAATTAGGAATCTATTTGCATATTTATTAGCTAAAACCACTTCAGACATGGATGCACATAGAAGAGGCAAGTTTACATGTTACTTTGAAACACAAAATATCTTAAAACTGCTGCAGTGAGGAAAGTGATCTGCTTCAAGGCTTCACTAGTAGATCAGTAGATCTCGTCCTCTTTAATTCTTACACTAGAAAAAAAGCCTGCCTGCTGTTTCAAAACCCACCTAGTTTCTTATTTTGGAATGAGCAAATCACTGAATTGTGCCAGTTGAATACAGTGGGTAACAGAAAAGCATTTTTCCTGAACATGCAGAATACCATTATAAAAATCTGACTCAGGTGTCAGATGCTCAGGGCTTTAGTGGTTTCCACTAGCGGAGCTGCTAAACGCAGGCACCCCGTACTGTTTAAAGTCCAAACTTTAAAACACTCAGATTTTCTTTTTTTTTTTTTTTTTAAGCAGCCATGAACACATCTCTATTATTGTCACACTTCTTTTAATTATTGGCTTTTCTCCTGCCAGAAGGAAATAGAGGGCATAGCCAGAAGAAATAACGCTTTCATCCACACAAAAGCCTTTTGAGGGCTTGGATGCAGGAAGTTTTAGACGAGCAAAGTTGTAAGCAAGCAGCCACCCCTTCTTTGCCAGCTCCAGGTCCCCAGCACCCACCCGCCACATCCTGCTCCCCTGCACAACCTCCCGTCTGTGCCAGCTGTCCTTTTGTACCCAGAACAGCTTCCCAACAGCTACCACCACTTCCTACAACCCCCTAAGTTCTATTATCAATTCTAATCTTCTATATGTTTTTTGTTTGTTTGTTTGTTGTTGTTGCAAAACCACAGCCCACACCTCACCACCCCTGCTCACCACAGAATAAGAGAGGTCAGAAGTGGTGCCCGGGTAAGGCTGCTGCTCTTTACTCTCACACCAAAGAGGAACAAACCTTGCACAGGTGATACCGAAACAGGACCCCAGCATCTCGCTAAAGCTGTGTTACTCCTTCACCTTGTCTAAAAAGGCATTTGAGGTGGTCCTGGAAAGCTCTTACTGCTTCAGCACGAGCTAGTGGCAATAATTTAACGGGAAATACACTGTTTAATGTTAAGTGGTCCCTTCATGACTGAGGTTAAATCTCCATCCCATGGCTGAACTCTATAGATACTTACAATTAATGGCATCCCACCCCTCCGTGTGGTCTTGCAGTCAACTGTTTTAACACAACTTTAAGAGTAATTGTCCATTTCCAGGTCTGTCAACTGCTGATAAAGGCTTTTGCATTAGAAACGGACAGGTTGGACGTTTTACACAAGTTATCAAAATTTATTTACTAGTTTCCTCTGAGCCTCTTTGAGAGTAAGGCAAGATGGACTCTCCCATAAGAACTTTGTAAGACACAGACCGTAAATAAAACGAATCTCAACAGTTGAGCTGAGCACACGCTGGGAAGGAAGATAAACTGTAATGCCAATGGACCTCTTGCCACAATAACCGTGTTTAATGTGAGCGCCTTCTCTAACGTAAGGGTGTCAGTGAGACCACACCCTTAACTGACAAGCCAGGGCTGCAAGATGTCAGCGTGCACAAAGCCCTCCTTCGGGGAGCAGCGACTTGCAAACAGAGGCCGCCAGAGGAAGCAGCACCCATAGCTGGGGTAAGAAATCCATGAAATTCACATCACAGCTTAATGTAACTGAGGAGTTAGACCCATTCTTCTAATAGGCATGTACACAAACACTACAGAATTCAAACAAACACTGCATCAAACGAGAAGCACCGAGCCAACTCACAGCACACGGAATTTATCAGCAGTGTGTGCACGTGCACATGTGTATTATACACAGGCTGGTTGTGAAATCATTTTTGTTTGGAAACCAGCTTTATAAAATGTACAGTGAACTTGCAGATAATGAGCAGTGTTTATGACAAAAGCCTGAAATTAATACTTAGGATTACTTTTATATTCCCTAATTATCTTATAACCCAAGAGAGTTCTGTTACAATGCACCTTAGAGGAAGCAGCGTTAGGGAGTTTAATTTAAACAAGAGAAGAAAGTTTTAGAAGAATAGTACAAAATGGATCCTGTTTACAACCAGAAAGAAGAAAAACAACTCAACCTTTTAAACAGCTTACATTCCCTACTACTCAACAGAGAATTAAATGATGCACATTTAGTTAACTAATGAAATCGGCAAGACACTGAGTAGCAGCCAGTCAGAATCTACTATAACTTAAGGGCACATAAAAAAAAATCTTAAATTTAAAAAAATACCTAAAACAATTTTCAAAGCCATAGTAGATTTGGGATGAGATCTCACTGTCGTTCAGAAACACATTTAAAACTTTAAACCAAACACTAAATTCATTGCAATTCCTGGAAGGTGGGAAAGGAGCAGCTAACCATATTTCTTGGAGGAAACGATGCTGCAGTCGCTGAAAGGTTGGTGGGTTTTTGTTTTTTTGTTGTTGCTGTGGGAGGGTTGTGGAGGTATTTTTTGCCTTTTTTTTTTTTTTTTTTTTTTTTTTTTTTGCCATTTCCTAAGCTCCCCCAATCACAAATTGCAATTGGTTATTTTTTCCTCCTCCACACCCAGAGGAAAAGAATTTTTGCTTTAGGCTGCAGTTGGCTGGGACTCGACCTAATCTAAGGGCTCGCTGCCACCGAGGGACAGGCCACACCTCTCCACACCAACGCGGCTTCAAGTCTGCTGAGGCTGATTCAGAATAAAAATATACTCTGAGGAGCAAGCAGGAGGTTGTATCAAGATGACAGGGGAACCCAAAAGACTTCCAAGAAATTTTTGAAAATACTGCCAGCTTTAAGACAGCACATGCAAGAAGTAAAAGAGAACCCCCCCACCAAAAGAAAAAAAAAAGAAAGAAAGAACGAACGAACTGTTGGCTGTGGATTTTGTTGTTGTTTTTGAAGTCTAGGAGAGTTATCTGCTCAAAACCTTGCAAAATCAAGTCATTTCAGAGAATAGAAAACAAAAATCCACCAACAACCTGTTCCCTTCTCGGTGGCTTCCAAGTCCATGTACAAAATGCCATGTGAATAAAACCTACGTATGGGAGCTTGTGCAGAAGTGCGAAGTGGATCAGAGCACAGTTCTCAGCTGAGAGCAGCCCTTACAGTTCCAGGCAACAAACTGAGAACAAAAACTGAAGAAGCCCATTCCCAGCACATGCAACTTGCGATCTGTTTTGACAACAATATAGAAATTTGCTTTGTACCCCCTTGTTTCAATAAGCTATCACCTCTCATGCCAGAACTATGCCCCAGAGACCTACCAAGGTGAAACAAGCTTTGACAAGAAGTTCCTGGAGAGGGGACAAGTTAGAAAAACAAACCCCTTTTCTTTTGTGCAAGCAGCAGTCTTTATGGTGCACAGCTTCCCTAAAAGCGACCTAAGAGAGCTAGTGTGCTGGTGCAGGGAACGAGCTCTGTGTTGGGTACAAGGAGAAAAGGAGACAGAAGAGCGAAGAGAGTGCTTTTACAGCACAGAAAGGGGAAATTGGGACTATGCAGGGGTGTGGGATGGAGCAGGGAAGTGACAAGAGGGAGGACAGGGATGTGCCACTGCGGGCAGTGAGGCCCCCAGGACACCAAGCAGCTGTGCCAGAGCTCCCATCCACAGAAAATCATCATTTGGTATCTGTAAAAAAAAATTTAAAATCACAAGTTTTTGTTCCTAGCACTGCACCCAACATTCTGGTACTTCCTGGATTTTTTTTTTCTAAGTTTCCTTTACTTTAGAATAAAATTTCATCTTGCTCCTTGAAAAATGATGATGACTGCCTAATAGGGAAATACATTATTCATTATTTGCACTACAGTTTCCTTCATTTTCAGTAAGAACATTTTGGCACCGATGACATTGGGTTTGTTCTTCTCATTTCAAATGTTTCCTACTGAACTTTTAAAAGAAGTTGGCACTGACTTAGGAAGTCTACAAACAAAGAAAGTAAATCATGACTGTACTACTAACAGACAACGTACTTTACATCATGAACAACCAGATACTTTTTTTTTTTCTTTTGAGAAAAATGTTCCTAGCTCATACATCTTCAAAGTTTCCCCTGCTCTTTGTTTTCATACAGGAAGAGACCAGTTCACAAAAAGGAACACTTTATCTTGTGCTCAGTGAAGGCACCATCATCTTGCTTACCAAGACAGATGCTGCAAGTTAAGTACTGGACTCTAAACAGAGAGAAAAAACAACTATGAGCTTATTTTGCTACAAGTACTGCATTTCTACTTGTATTTGATATCTGTAATATCATGCCTTGGAGTCTCTGATAGTAGGTCAAGAAACAAGCAGGGTTAGAGAAAAAGGCAAAGAAAAAAGTCAGTCTGGGTTACAAAACGTTTACTTGAAAAGCATCTGCTTTGTCGGCAATTATTTCAAAATTTCCCCTTTCTCCAAAAAAATGAAATCAGAGGACTAGCAGGGTGGGCAGTGAGCAATCACAAGGTTATGTTACAGAGCTGGAAAGAGTTAATTTGGGTGAGCTTGAGACCTCAAGCCATACAAACCAGAGAACACATATTTTTTAAACACAGTATTACTTTCTCTAGTGAAGGCTATCAAAATTCCTTGTTATTTCCAGCATTTACATTAAAAGCAACCTCTCTGAATGGTATAGAGCAAACAATAAAACCAGGAATCTACAGACAAAATACTTATGAAGGGTAATAATCTATTCAATGGAATTATCTTAACTACAGATAGTTGCAGGCCTTTTACCTTATAAAATACCAAATTGCTTTTGCAGTGCCAAAAAAGTTTAAACTTTAAAGAATCAATGATGGGAAATAAGAAACGTTTCGCTGTGACCATATACATTGTATTACAAGTCTTCCCTTAACTGCTATCCTGAGCATACAGAAAAATAACCCCTAATTCAAACAGGAACAATAACCTATGGTCTATTAGAAAAAACACAGCCTGGTAGTTACGTAATTTAAGAATCACAACATCAAAACCTACTTTTGGCATCTGGCTGATAACCAGATTTTCTGGGCTGTAAAGAGTTGCAGAAGCCACAGGTAAAGCAGGGCACTGCATGCAGCTGGTTCCACGTTCCAGATGTCACCCAGCTCTCCTGAAGTAGCATAAGGCCACCTCAAGTTTATGCCAGACTTTGGGTGGGCAGATTCAGCTGGAATATTGTTTAAGTACTGTAAAGTTCTGCAAGTTCAATATACCTGCTCGGAAAACATAATTCAGACTTTTCAAACAAACAAGAGGAAAAAACAGTGGTGAGAACAGCGGCTACCCTCCCCTCTTGGTCTCAATGGCCATTTTGATGTTAAACCCTAGCAACCCTAGCAATGTGTGATATGGGATTCTCTGGATGGAAATGGACAAGCTCCCCAGGACATTTCACCCTACTTCTTGGTGACTGATCAGCTCCAACTGCTCCCAGTACTTTATGAACCATCCCAAACGAAAGGCATGCTGCTGAACAACGCTGTGTGGCTCTTAGCAGTTTCATGCTGAAAACCTGAGTTCTAATTTGAAGAAGCTGCTCAAGTAAAAGCCACAGAGAATTAGCTAATTAAGAGTATAATACCACAAAACTCAACTGAACACAGCTAATGCAAAGGAGTACAACCCGAGACAAAAATCAAGCCAGAATTACTTGGTGATGAAAAGGCAAGATCTGAATTCAGGAGCTATCCTAAGTCACTACTAGGAGTTGCAAAGATAATGCTGTGGCCAGGTGGTCTGCTGTAAACCAAGAGTAGCAACCCTCACCTTCAAAGAAAGAAGAGTGCTACTTATTTCTAGTCCTACACAGACCTCAAAGAGGCCGTGAACTACTGCAGAGGTCAAGGGCTACAAAAAGGATCTAGAGGGTAAAAGACTAATTTAGAAGGATGAATGGCTTGACCTGTTTGGTTAAGGTTTTGCTGAAGATTTAATGCTTGAGAGCAAGCATCAGGCACGTTCAGCCTTGAATCAAGATGAAGCTCCCTAACCACATACACTGGAATACTGCGTCAATAACTTTGCTTTCCAACCCTTTTTAAAATGCAAGCCTTCATCTAGCTTCCAGAGTACCTTTTACTATGCTGGTGCTGAGATCGAAGTCCTGTCTGCTTCTGAAATCGATGAATCTGCTTTCTTTCTTCAGCTTCAGGAAAAAATACAGTTCCCACACGCACAATATGCTCGTGTTATTTGCAGCTTCCAAAGCACTTCCAGCACTTCTTGTTTTTTCTTTTTTTCTTTTTTTTCTTTTTTTTTTTTTTTTAAACTAGCACCTTCCTCTGATGGTAGGTTGGTGACAGCTGGAGGCTGAATGTCAGACAGAAGGCACAACTACTCAGAGACAGCACCAAAAATCCTCCTTAATCCTTCTCCTCTGCTCAGGACCGATCAGACTGGCAAGCAAGACAAATTTGCCATCACATCAGGTAGGTATTCTTTTTTTTTTTTTTTTTTTTTTTTAAACGATCTTCTGCAACACGAGATGCAAATTTCCCATCAGAATCATTCAGGCTCACTTACCTAACAAACTTCAGTGACCAAAGCTATGTGCACTCCTCAACACCTCAGCCTGTCTCACTGGCTGCTTCACCACATTTAGCAGTTTAGTCCACTGAAAGGAAATTCCTTAGGTTACTTTATTTTTTAAAATCTGTCTGATGTTGAACAGCGTGTAGAGTAAATGGGGTTGCACTAGACACAAGGCCTCTCTGTGGCTCACTGACAAAGCTATAAAATTTGGTGAACACAAGCAGCAGTGACAGGTATTTTTCCCAGCCCTGCTTTATTGCTCCGTTGACTTGTCACTGGTGTCACACAGCCCCACGAGCCACTCAGGACAACACAGCACTGTTAGGACTCACTAATTTCCATTTTTATCTTCTAATCATGCAGGAAGCATCTGAAGCCAAAACAACATAAATTCAAATATTTTCCACTATTAGTATTCATGGATGGTGGCAACACCAGAAAACTGCTGCACATTTACTTCTGCCATCAGGCTCATGAGCCCATCCAAATAAAGAGGTTTAACCCAAATACTGCTTATTTTTAGGTTTCTGTGAACCCACATGCACTTCCCAAGCCTTGTATTGAACTCGCCAGTAAGCCAGCGCCCTCAGATTTTTGAGCCCAGGTCAAATCAGAGCAGCAGCTTTCCCAAGGGCAGGGCCCCAGCTTGATCTGAGTGCTTAAAAAGCCTGAGACAAACTGATCAGCACGTCTGACCCCTAAATGAACACTGGTTTCAAGCTGAAGTTATAAAAGCTGTTGGCTTCAAATTGCAAAAACGTGTTTGTTGAGAACACAAAAAGCATACAGCAGTTTCTCAAAGAAAGAGATGAGATTAGTTGAAACAAACAGATATTTGATTTGCCAGTGTAATAAAATCAGGTTAAAAAATTCTACCATTTTCATACAAACAGATTTGAAATCAGATTCCCCCAGCAAACCCCAGATGAAATCTCCCAGCAAACCCCAGATGAAGGTCTCCAACTTGCTAGAGGCATTCGATGCACCCCTGGGAAGGAAAGCCTCCTGCTTACAGAGAGGTGCGACTCACCCGCGGCCAAGCTACTGCTGCTCCGCCGAGCAGCGCTTTTGAGGAGTTGCAGCCATGGCACCAGAAGCTTTAGACAGAAACGAGATCCAGCGCCGGACCTAGCATCAAGGACAAGGTTTTGCTACTGTCCATCAATAACTTGGGGATTTTTCTGATATATGAGGGGAGGAGGAATTGCGCAGAGCACGGGCTCTCCCCCGCCGCAGAGGAGCGGCTGCAGCGCTGCAGGAGAAGCGCAGAGCTCATAAGCAGCTTTGTGAGAGGGCAGCAGGCTGAAGGGCTCATTGGAACACAGGACACGGTGCAAGTTGCGAGCTCACTGCAAGCGGCCTAGGGGCAAAGACAAAGGGAAGGAGCAGCTTTCTTCCTCCCTCCAGAATTTCTGTTGACCTGAAGGTTCAGCAAAACAACCAAAATGGCCAAGGCCCCTCTGCTACACAGGAGGAGGGCAGCAGCCTCGTGGCACTTTTCCTGTAAGGTTTCAAAAGGAATATTTTCTAGAGGTATTGCCCATCCAGTCCTACTCCTTTTATATCTATCCTAGATATAAAAGAGGAAATCTTGGTTTTAAAATTTAAGTGACTGTGGCCATCCAACACTGTTGAAACACCCAGAACTGATGCTTTCATGATGCTTTCACAAAGCCCCGTGAATAACGAGAGCTTTTAGGAATAACAAAGAAACACAAAACCCATTTCTGCAGAGGAATGTAAGTACTTCCCTGACGTCTTAAAAACACGATAAATTTCACTGACTGGAAATATTCACATCTGAAATATCAGTGTTATGATGCATGAGGGATCAACTCAAGTGCAGCAACGCTCAGGCTAAGTGGCCCCATTTTGGGCAGGATCCAGCTATTTTCATATAGGCTGAATAGTGAGGAATGAGATTTCTGAACCGTGCTGGCAACAAGCAGACGAATGGCATTTAGCCTTTTGAACTGTTCTGCAAAAATAACTTTTAACAGGATAGTTAGATTACATCTCACATCTCTACTTATTTATGGGAGAGAGAACAGTAGGTACAGTCATCTCCCCTCAACATACAGAAAAAACATAGCCCTGGACTTACTGCAGCCAAAATTTCACTTCATTCAAACGAGAGTTATTTTGTGGTGTGGGAAGTTTATTGCTTGTTTCTTTTAAATTATTTCTGGTTAAAGTCTGAAAGCATCTCTCAAACCAGAATGAAGAGTCCTTTGACTGCCCCCGGAACAAAAGACCTCCTGGGATAAACCTTTAAAGTGATCGGATAAAACAAAAAAGATCAGGTCATGGTGTCCATTTTCGTTTTAAATATTGACAATGTTAGCTCAAATTTAAGTGCGCTGCATTCCAAGGACTCAAGTCAGCCCCAGCAATTGGAGTTGTCTTACACAGTTTGGGTACGCAAACTCCTTAACACAATACCAGCCCACAGACCCTCCCAATTTCCTATGGACATTTTTGAGCAAAACCCTTCAGGCATGCTTCTCAATTTTGCCTCTAGCATGGAAAATGCAGTATGTCAAGAAAACTTTAGAGTTTACTGTTACTGTCATTAAGAGGCCCAAACTGGAATTTTTGAAGAAGGGGGGAGGAATAGATTCTGTAGGGTTTTTAATTATGATGCATCCAATTTGGAGACTTGACTTAAATTTGAATAAGTACACAAATACAATTTTTTTTTTTTTAAATAAGGAAGTCTACGAAATATTTAGAATTCTAAAAACCAAGCAGATGAATTAGCAGATCCCAGTTTACTGTTTATCCTGATTGCATAGACACAAAGAATCTAGAGATTTATAAAACAGTTCTGCAGAAAAGGGATTGCAAAATCACAAATATTCTAGTCCAACTTCTTCACTCACCAGAAGTTATTAAACCTCAATAACAGCTCTTACATAAGCTCTTACACATCCTGATCGAAAGACAAGAGGTTCTTATTAAGGCAAGGCCAAGCTAAAATCCCATAAGCATATTAGTTTTGCTTTCAAGGCTGAAATAAAGTTAGCATGGTCCCTACTTATTACAATAAAGAATAGTGCCATGAATGTTAGAGTGTAATAAATAATATCTATTTTCTTATGCTAAGAAATCCCATTTCCTAATTCTTCTCCTGTTGTTCTAAACCCCTGCTCTAAGTTACATGAACTTGAAAAAAATCTAACTTCCCTATCCATCAACGGTACTAATTAAATTTGCAGAGAATTTGACATACACACACACTTTTGTTTTTTTTAAGAGCTTATCCTTCAACATTCAATTTACTTCTGAATTAGAGGTACACTAAAACGTCTTTTTTATACAATATCCCACTTTTATTAGAGGATTTGCAAAGCAATGACATAATAAAACTCAAGTATGCTACTCAACATTATGTAATAAACTCCACTAAAAAAAAAAAAAAAACACTAAGAAAGTTATAGGTAATTACTGTAGCTGCTCTGGAAGGCTGAGAAGGACGAAGAGGCTAAGTAACAGCGTGCCACCATTTGGCAACAGAGCTGCGAGGCACCAAGGAACAGCACGTCTCAGTTCATGATTAATACAGCTATTAACGTTGGAGATCCTGCAGCAAATGCCCCCAAGAAAAAAAAAATCCTACTTTATGAGACTGGCAGGTTGAGATGTTTAGGAAGAACTACCTGAATATGCATGACGTGCATGAATTCAGCCATTATTTTCTGGCAGAGAACCCAAGTAACTTGGGAGACTACAGAGATTAAAGAGTGTGCAGCATTACACTGGAACCAGCAAGCTTGGTAGGGAAGCAGCACAGGCATTGCTGACGGGCATGTTACTTGCTTAAGATAGAAGAGAGCAAATCAAAGCACCCAAATGAGGTTGAGGCTAGTATGAACACTGGAGATTTCACGTAGGTTGGGATCAGGCAGGTGAACACAGCAGAGATGTTGAATTGTTCATGAGTTTCTCATGCACGTTCACCTGAGGCACTCCCCAGTTCTTTTATGCCACTTCCAGGTCTTGCTGGGGGAGCGAGGGAAGGCCAGAAACCCTGATCAATTCTGAGGCCAACTTAGTCTTTGACACAGTACAATTGGATGGGATTTCAGAAGCCTAAATGCAGAAGGAAACAAGTAAGAAATGCAGAAGGAAACAAATTTGTTTCAGTTACTATGAACTGCACATCAACATAATACAATCTCAAAGACTTTAAAATTTATACTTTTTTGAGAACACCAGTCTGAGTATCTTGCTGTAGTAAACTTTCTAACATGTCCAAAATTTGGAGAATGCGAATCTAAGTTGAATTTTGAAGTACACCTTCCATGTGAGACTTTTTAAGAGCACTTCCACATGAAAACTGATCTGAAATGCAAGCCTTCGGTATGAATCGTCATCCTATTTCCAAGTCAGCTAACAGCCAAGCTTATTTAAATTCAAAAAGCTCCTTTACAAGGTGGTGAATCAGGCATTTCTAAGTCCTTCATGCAAATGACAAAGTTTGGGAAGACAAAGTGCATTGTTCTTCATCTGCCCTGCACTGAACATTTCTGAGCATCGCTGAGAATACTCATATCCTCTAGGGGGGATATCAACCCTCTTCAGAGAAGCATTAGAAGTGACAGCAAGATAAGAGTTCATTCCAAAATGGAATCAGGTTCCCAAATCCAAGAGCATGTTTTTTTTCCTGTCTCAGGATGGTCTCACCAGCTTTAATCTAAAGATTAGAGACGTGTAAAGCATGGACAAACATCTTACTGGAACTCATTTTCCTGTATTAGATTGTCATTTGTTCCACAGGCAGAAACAAGATGGCAAGACACCCTCATCAACTCTATTTTAGGAACAACTCATTTCTGTTTTTTCTTTTTCCCAGGGGAGTGTGAATGTGCTCCCCACCCCAAAATTATGCAGTCATGTTTCCTACTTCTGGGTGAACCTCAAGGGTCAAGCACACCCCCACAGCAACAGAAGAAACACCCCGAGCAAACAGCCTTCCTCATCATGCCGTCTCCCTTGCCAGGCAACTATTGCACAACTGAACGTGGCTGCACGAACTCCTGAGTTTGCATAATGTTGCTTTATCTTCCAGCTGAGGCTGTCACTATCAGGTGGAAACCATGAGAGAAAGAGATGTGGCAAGTATTCACTTAGCTCTTTGGGGTTTCAGAATTACATCTGGGGAGAAATGCAGCAATCCAGCTTCTCCAGTCGCTGTAAATCATGCCAACACAGTGGTTGTGGCCATTCTAGCAAAGTTACCTCCAGAGTCACAAACACAAGCACCTGCAGAAGCCCAGGCTTCATCATTTCAGGAAGCCTGAGCACTCTCACACTTCTCCTAAGAATATTTCTTTGTTTCTGAAAAGGACCATTTTAATCTCCATATGGTGACATTACTCAACCGAAGATCCAACCAAGTACAGGAGAACACCCAAGGTACAGAAAGAACATGCATAAATTGTGGCAAAAAAAAAAAATGATTCTGTTTTTATTGCATGAAGATAAGGAAGGATGAAAGCAAGCCTGATACTGGCTCAATTACTGCAGTGGCTGTAGAGCCTCACACAGCACCATCCAGTAAGTAGACAAACCAGCTCGTACTCTGCTCTGCTGCCTATGTAACAGCCCATTCATAATGTTTCAAGAAGCCAAACTGGCAGCAGTTACATGAGGGCTTCGGTTCCAAACACCCACACTGAGACCCTTTGGGACAGACAGCAGCTTCCATGCAGGCAGCTTTCAGAGAACCAGTCCCAAGCCCCAAGAATTGCTCTCTCAGAGCTCAGCCCCCAACACAAGGGCAAGACAGAGGTGCACACTCACCCTTAACAGCTGAAACATCCGAAGGTCCCAGGAGTTTCGCACAGATATACATTTTACAAAACTCGACTACAACCATTACTAAACCCAAGAGAACAAACTCAGCTGGGCATTCTGTGTTCGCTGAATTCAGGTCTCAGTGTGAAACATGAAAGGTTCCTGTTCGACACATACCCATGCTTCTAGATGAAACTAAACACTATCCCCCCTGTAAAGACTAACATCTTTAGACAAGGATTGTCTTAGATGACAAACATATGGAGATTAATGGTAAGAAATTAATGTTTCTACACATCTGTCTTATTTTTGGTTGCTTAAAAACAACTCCACTGACCACCACAATGTCTTTACGGTTGATTTTTATTCAGACCCCTATCCAAGTGACTCCTACCCATGGACAAAATGTCTCAGAATCACAGAACCATTTGGGTTGGAAGGGACCTTAAAGCCCACCCCATTCCAGCCCCCTGCTATGGGCAGGGACCCCTCCCACTAGCCCAGGCTGCCCAAAGCCCCATCCAGCCTGGCCTCTATCTTTCAACACCACCAACAGCAGTAAGACTTGTAAAAATAAAGTAAAAACGCCCTTCTCACACCTGCTTGTTTACCTAGCTGTAACCAAACATCTTCCCCACCGTGCCCTAAAAACCACACCTAGCCAGCACGGGGCTTATATTCCTAGAAACAGAAATTCAGGTTAAACCAGTGAACAGCAACAATACGCAGGTGTGTCAAATCAGCCGGGAGTCAGACAATGACTGTGAATAATTTGCACTCGAGCTGTCAAATGAACTTTTTCTAGCAACCCTGCTGCCCCTATTTTACTGCTGAAATACGTATGTACAGCTCTTTCAGGTTCATTGGAAGGTTACTCACATCAGAAATTGCAAAACCCAGGGAAATGCACGCAATACTCAGAGCTGGGGTTCTGCGCCTGGCTTTTCTGGCTACTGCCCTGACAGCACACAGCCAGACACATGCCAGCAGCTTCTGCCCATGTGAAGCCCAATGAGTCCTGAAAAAAAATAAAAAGCTGGTGAACAGCTTTCCGAGGAGAGTGAAAACAGCCGTGTGAAATGAAACCAATCGCTTACATTAGAGCTGTACTGTGACATTTGTTTTAGAACAGCATTATTTTACACGTAGAAACACCTACTCAAATCTTTGTTTCCATATTGAATTTTTATTTTTTTAAAGCATATCACGCTTTGTCGGGAGCACTTATTTTCAAGCCCTTCCTCAACAGTTAGTCTGAGCTGACAACTCCTTGCATGAGCTGGGTATCACAGCACGGTGGGCAACTTGTGAACAAGCCCCTGACCCAAACCAACAATTGGAGCCAGTTGAGAGAAACTTGTGCCCATAGGTACACCTGATTTGCACAGGGTCCAACATGTCAGCATCCTTCAATGTGTACTAAGCCACAAGCAATTCCTGCTTCGGAGCTGCTCAGTAACAAAGCATTCAGTGAAGCTTAGGAAATCCAACAGAAAAGCTATAAAAATGACTTGCATGCAGACACATGATAAATTACATTTGCTGCCCCATTTTTAACATTAAAACATTACCTGCCAAGATGCCGATATCTTCTATAACATCTCTCCCAGAAGCCCTCCCCAAGAGAGACAGTTTGTACAGGTCATCCAGCTTCAGCTACCTTGAGCCCAGAAATTAATAGCTTCAAATTTACTTTGTTTTTGTTAAAAACAAAGAAAAGTCTTACACTCGTAGTGCTTAAGTATTAAGCCTGCTGCTTACTCAGCCACTATTATTTCCAGCCGTGCTGATTTCATAAGGAAGAGACCAAAACTTTGTCTAAGAGGGCAGGAATTGCCAAATTCAGGCAAACTGGTGATTTAACTTCTCAAACATCCTGATTAACCATGGCCAGTGCTGCAGTTTTAAGAACAGCCTAGCACTCACTCTCATCTGCAGTGATTTTTTGATTTCTGCTTTAGACCATGAAAAAAGAAAAAATACATACGTGGTACTTCAACATTCTTCGTAAAACTGATATAAAATGTGTAACCTTACTTTGCACTGTGTTAAACCCTCGAATGTAACAACACCTCATTGCAGCAAGTCCCATGGGCTAATATAGAATGTGACTTTATAAAACAGTGTGTTTGAAATATATTACGTGTAAAAATCCTAGTGAAAATCCTCTGTGTAATGTAATCCAGATTTTTAAAGCTGTTTCTGCCCTTATGGTATCAATTTATTTTTCTCATCTGTCTTCTCTGAACTAAACCAAACCTGACTTTCTCTCCTGACTTGTATTTGCCCACTACATTATTTCCTATGGGTTCCAGATCTCACCGCAGAATTTCAGGGATGTACCAGCTAACAATGGAACAGGAAATACTTCAAATAATTCGTCTTCCCTTTAACCTGATGCACCTTTATAAAAGACGGTTTTACGGAGTTGTTCAGTGACGCACAAGAGCAGTACCTTACTCGCTGAAATTATTCTCATTTCAAGTGTTATCACCCTTACCCTGATCTTCCTCTGTCAGCCTCAAGTTCCTGCTCATTTCCAGTCACGAGAGACCTATACAATACTATCACAATAAATTTCATTTGTTCCAGCTTTATAGATCCCTAATAATACTATCAAAAGAAATTAATGATAACAGAATCTGAACAGCCCAATATCTGGTCATTGTACTACATACCCTTACTGCAAATTTATTATGTATAGGTAACACTGCCTCCAGCAACTATTCCTCAATATTTTTCCACAGAGAAACAAAGTCTTGAAAGGGATATACACTCACACTGCTCTGGAAAAACAGAAAAGACACATTTTTCTGATTTATCCTCCAAAGATCAAACTGCACACCAAAATGCATCTTTACTTCATCATCAGACAGTTAAGACTATACTGGTGGCATGTTATGTGAGGTGGCTATAAGGCATGGTGCCCACATGGAAAATATACCTCGAAGAACACTTTCAAAATAAAAAGAAAGATGAACAACAAAAAACACCAACTAATCTGTGTCACCAGTTACCTTAAGACAATAGCTTTCAAAAAAAGTGACAACTCTTATACGAAACAAACAAAAAGAAAATGCTCAATCTGAACATGCTGCTGATAATATAAAATATTCCAACACCGACTGCATCACTTGCAGAACTAGCTATAGCATAGGCCACATCTGCAGGAGATGCAATAAAAGATTATTTCAGTGCAAGAAAACTGAGCAATATTCAGCTTTGATTCTGGCAGGTAAGCTACAGAAATAAAAAAAATGCATATTAAGACTAAGCTTTTTCTAATCTCCAGTGTTTAACAGCATATTTTAGTTAAATAAATTACTTGGTTCAGCAGTAGCAGCAAACTATTAAGCTTCCAGTGTTGTAGTCATTAAGCCACCATTTTTTTCAGTAATTATTTCTATCACTCCAAGGGAGTAGCATTACTTACTTTCATCTCAAACTTTTTCAGTTACCAAGAGAAATCGTATACCATCTAGCTGAAAAAAACATCCTTTAAGAAAAAAATGTCAAGGTGATCAACTCTTACAATCTTCTTAGTGTTCATACATTAATACTCTCTTTGGAAGTACAAATATTCCTAAATGTTTTCTGCTCACTGAAAGAGCTGCAGCTTATCTGCTGAGTCATCCACTCTTTGGACACTACCGACAAACAGTTTCAGACTTAAATTGGGCTTTATTTTCTTTTATTATCCGAGTCTGTCTCTAGTTCACATGTTTAACAGTAAATGACAGCACAGAATGTCTAAATAAAGCAGGTTAAATACAATCTTAATGATGTTCAGGTAACAGGGGACATTTCCACATACCTGGTGATCTTAAATACTATTGATCAACTTTCAGAATTGTAACTACCAAGCCTTATTTCCTTAAAGTTTCACTTTTGGGATATAAGTTCTAACGTTAACACTGAAACACACAAAGTGTCCATGATGTTATGCCTGTGCAATTATTTACCATTAATATTAATCATTATGAGTGAACACAGCAATTCAAATTACTAAGGTTTAGTTCTCCATCTTAGACATTGGTTCTGAAAATATTAAAATATCATTAAACCTGCAAATAAAGAAAACAACCCATTTAGAGCACACAGATAGGACAAACACTTGCTAGATCCTGCTTTGGCACTTGTACCTAGAATCAACAGGAAATTCAGCTAACAGCTGAAGGGAAGTCTATAACACATTAAGCAGAGTCAGGAAGGAACCTTTCAAACATCATTAAATTTCTATCCTGTCCTAACCAAACTACTTTCCATGCTTGAACTTCCTTCCG
This sequence comes from Aythya ferina, assembly GCF_964211825.1. Classification (NCBI taxonomy): domain Eukaryota; kingdom Metazoa; phylum Chordata; class Aves; order Anseriformes; family Anatidae; genus Aythya; species Aythya ferina. The sequence continues at coordinate 9,512,389 of NC_140300.1, read as the reverse complement.
AAGTGAAGCTTTCTAGATGAACACTTAGAAAATATTTCAAATAGAAAAAAATAATATAAAGCAGACAATGTATTTCTGCTTCAGTTTTTGTTCCTATAAAAATCATATCCAATAACATTGCTGATACAGACAAAACAATGGTAAAATGAGTGTTTACAAGTTCTCTCCAGGGTCTGAAATACCTCAGCAGGAATTAAAGTATGATTTATTGTGTCATAATAACCGAAAAAAATTAGAAGAATATTGTAACCTCAGGCGCCATTAATTCCCCAATTTGCCAATTAGTGCCTTTCTGTTAGGAAGGGAGGAGGCAGCACAACAGTTTTCTTTGCAAGTCTCCCGTAAAACCACGGATCCTACACTGTGCAGAGCGATGGGAGTGTCTCTTGTTAGTGCAAATGCAGAACAATGCTTCCTCAGAAAACAACATTCCAGGCTTATTAGATGGACAGCCTCTTTGGGCAATACACAGGAACAGCAGCACGTTATCTAGCAATATGGCATATAGGGTTTTACCACATTGTCCCTTTAGCTTGTATCTTTTTTTTTTTAATTTATTATTATTTTTAAAGAGCTCAAGGGAGAACTCGCAGAGAAGTATGAAGCCACTTGCTGTGGGCAGCCTCCGTTGATCACAAAGGGCAGCACAAGAAGGAAACAAGACAGGGCTCGTTGTTAAATCCATTTGGTCTGTGTTGATTAGGGGTTTCATAATACTAATATGAATTACATAATGTATATCCACTACACAGGATACAATGTAGGGCATTACATAAAACAGTATTTAAAACCTCCCACTTGTCTACATGTTTTCTCTCCCTCGATACAAGCACTTCTCTTCCTCAGAAAGCAACTGCCCAAGCACCAGCTCTCCCACAGACCTGGTGGATCAGCTGTGTTACAGTGACCAGCACGACGGGAATCCCAGGACCTGAGGGATATTCAGCCCCCCAGGTACTATGGAAAACTACGTGTTATGTCATTCCTCCCCCCTTACATAAGCTACCCAGCTCCATCTTAAAGACAGCCAGTCAGATGCCACTACTCCTCAGGGAAGGATGCTGCAGGCTTCTGTGCCTCTGTTGCTTAGGAACCATCTTTTCTAATTTCCACCAGACTAGGTTTATTCTTGGAGAGTTTATGCCCACTTCTTCTCATACCTTGAGCTGAAGAAGCTCTTTTTACCCACCTGTGTTGTTCAACTCATTTTTGTGAGGAGCAACCCTTCACGCTTTGTTTTAGCAGACCAACCACGACCTGCTCTTTTAGCCTTCCTTATTAAGCAAATTCTCCATTCCCTTAGTCATTCCGAGGAATCAGTCCCTGTAATTCTTTTTCTTCCCTCGCCTGGATGATGGGTGATAGGAATTAAGCATGATATTCCAGATGAGCTCTCCCCACTACCAGAAAATGTCAGCAATGTTTTTCTTCTTTAATGGAAATATCTTCACAGGTAACAACTACATGCTTGTTATCCTAATACTTCTCATAGCTGCTAACTACGATAGGTAGAAGTGTTCCGAGTTCACCTTCATTTTTAGATGTTATCAAATGCAACCCGTTCTCTACTACTCCTGTCCTAAGGTCTGTACTGATGACCCTTGAGATCTAGGAGCAACACATGGTACTGGCACAAGCAGGAATGCATCAACAATACTAATCAAGTACTAAGTCTTGGAACTGATACTTAGCAAATTCCATCACCAACCTCTGCTCAATACCTTAGCTTCTGGTCACTGAGCTCTATCCATACTCAAGACATCCTCTCACCATCTTAAACCAGTTATCATGTGAACATTATCCTGGTTTGTCCTTTGAACCGTGTTATACCTTATATGACTAAGTCAAAACAGGCAAGCTTTAACCAGGTATTCTCTTCTTGTAAGATACCTGACCTTTTGGAGAGACATTAGATTTCTCTGACTCAACCTTCCTCTGTTAAAAACCTTCTCTTCTTACCTCCATATGGATTGCTTCTCTTTAGAAATTTGAAGAAATCCCTGACTAGTAAGGTCATGGTAATAATGCGCCAACCACCCTGAACCACCTTATTTTTAGGTAAACGCAGTGACTACTTTTGCAACCCAGTACCCTTCTTCCTTAATACCTTTAATAAAAATCCTTCTAATTTAATACCTAATTATTGCATATACCACCTACTTCAAAATTCCAGGATAAATGCTATGTAGTCCCACTGATACATGCCCTTGAAGTTTGAGCTGATCACTTTCACTCACGGAAATCACTTTCATAACTTCACTTCCGTAAGACCTACATTCCTGCGTTCCAAACTACTGTCTTTGCTGAAAGTGAAGGCAAACTTTCCATTTTGATTTTCACCTGTATCTAAGTTGTTTTTACTCTTATTTCACTGTCCCCATGCTTCCTGACAAGACACAACTTGCTTCGCCGATCTGACTTTCTCAGTTTTCTGCGTACTCCTGATGCTCTTCTCCAGCTTGCTATTAACCTTGTAAGATCTTGCATTCCCCACTAGCACAAAAGTCATCTTTTCGTATAAAAAAGCAAAGCTTGGTAAGAGAATGAATATTTTATTCAGCTGCCAGAATTCTTCGCATTTCTTGCTGTATCCGAAGCTCAGCCATGCCAAAAGCACCTCATCAAGCAAGCCCTGAGCATTGCTGCAAAACTGGAATTGCAAGAACATTTGGGTGCTAAATCAAGTTATGACCTTTGCACTTTGAATGTTCACTTCTACAACTGCAGTTATTAACAGCTTTTGGGGACACTCAGAGATGGCTTTGAGTCTTCATTTTTTGGCCTTAGTTGGGCCTTTGTGTTTGTTTGTTTTTCCCCCCCCTAGAAAATGCATGCCTGCAACATGAAAAGATTCATGCCATAAGACCTCCCAAGAGCTATAACAAGAGAAAACAAGTTAAGGCTGCTTCATTTCTGCTTTACTTAGATGTTACAGCCAAATTTCAGAAGAAAAAAACTTCATTGTCAGTATTTCAGTTTGAGGACATATTGCACTGCAGCTATTACTAACCTTAGTTTAAGGAAAAAAAGGTGCAGAAATAAGTTCTGAATTTAGGATTACTATAGCAACGGGGGAAGAGGGGAGGGAAGGAATTACCAGATTACACTCTCAATTCATCAAGTCTTTGATAGGATAAATTTGGTGTCAGTCAAATGAAATGAAATTGAATTTATCCCATTCATTAATGATTAATGCATCAAATTAAGAATTAAACAATCAGAAATTGTAGTACCAGAAGTAAAGTAGAAAATAAAAAACAAATCAGATTGAATGACCTTAGTTATTCCTTCTGCCATTAAGTATTTGATATCAAAACAGGTCTTCAAAGCAGTAACTGGTAAGTCAGAATTCACCTTATCCAAAATGATACACGCTGCTTATCAGAGGTGTCTAGTTCTGATTAAAGGTCTGCAAATGAAAAGGGTCATTAGAAATCTGCCTCATTCTTAACTAAGTGTTTGCAGTGGCTACACCCCTGAAAGCATGCAATAATGTGCCCCTATATGACATGGAGGTGTAATGAATTTCCAAATTATAGCTGATTTACAGAAATAATATATTTCAACAATATACGTGAACGTGGTAATGACTTAATGCCCTGTAAACCTGGGAACACAGAAATAAGCTCTTTACAAAGGTGACATTAGGATACCCTGGATTTGCTTTTTCATAACAAACTAGTTACATCTCTTTCTTCTTTATGCAATCTTTCGCCTTCTTTGTATTCCGGATTACTTTAATCAATACTTCAAAAATAATTAGTGTGACAGACACTATTCCATCATCAATAAGTACGTTAATTACCAAAAAAATATGAGAAAAACACTAGTTGCAGTCTTTTAGGGAGGCCAGCTATTTCAATGCGCTGGCCCACTGGCAGCAGGCAGGTCCCAAGGCCATTAAGCATGCAGCTGAAGCGGCAGCAGCAGCCACAAAGGTTCCTTTTTGACACGGCGAGCTGTGCTTGCAGCCTGAGGGGCTGTCTCTCCACTTGAGCGGTACGTATTGACCCAAAAAGATTTTTCCTCAGGCAACCGTTCCACAGCCAGACGGTTCAATTAATAAGGCCGCCCAAGTCCAGCTCTTCTGGCTGACATTCAGATTTTAGCCATGCTTCCCAACCTTCTGTTCACCACTCCTGGCTGTCGCTGACCAGCTGCCAAAGCACCCTTCAGTTTCTGGTCGCCAGGCAGGCCAGAGGACAGTCAGAGACTACCTTCCTCTGACTTGTGCAGCAAGCTGCTCAGCATGTTCTCTGCTCCTGGCTCCTTCCCAGGCTGCTGCAGTGAGGAAAAACTGAAGGCTTCTGGAAGGAGCATTATTCCAGGACTAGGAAGCAGAGGCTCAGGCACCTCAAATGGGGTTTCCTTGGCCATCTCCATCAGCAGGTTGGAACAGAGTCCAAGAAAGCAGCCCACATCAACAGTAAGGTCTCTGACAGATCCAGACGTGGGTGTCCCAGTTGCTCAAATCATTACCCCAGGCTGTAATCACAATCTCTCCTTCCAAGAGAGAGGCAAGTGGCTCTGTCTAAGATGACCCACATACCTGAGCAGCACGGGGATTAGCACAGGTTCCAAAGGTGATTGGAAGCAACAGGGGAAAAACACAGGCAGACAGCAAAGAGACCGGCATGGTCCTCTCTGTGTGACCATGGCACGAGTCCACAGCCTTTCCCTGATGCATACAAGATGCAACAGCTTTCCCTCAGACTATGGATATGTATTTCATTCCACCCGCCCATCCCCACCATGTGTAATACTAGACCTACACCCAGCAATGCATCTTAAGAGTACCAGGACACTCGGCCTTCTATCTATCAAAGGACATTCACTTGCTTTGGCAAAGTTCTACAGAATTTACTACTGCCAAAATAAATCAACTTTTTACCTTAATCCCTATAGAAACAAAAAGAAAGAAAGATTTCGTATGTAAAGTTGAGATCTAAACAAACATCTAAGATCATTATCCATTTTTCACAAAATTGTTATGAAATGTTTCTAAATGATCAGTTATGATCAGAATTACCAGAAATTACCTTAGAAAACTCACCACCTCTGAAGTTTTACTTTAAGTCCAAGAGGGGGGCAAAAATCAACCACACTGCCATGTATCACACGATCATTAAGGTTGGAAGATCATCTAGTCCAACCACACCCCTACCACCAATATCACCCACTAAACCATTTCCCTAAGCACCATGTCCAACCTTTGTACATTAATAGACTTAAAAATTATATCCACAGTAGGGAGAAATAATTAAAAATAGAATCTTGTGCTTTACATGGAATCTACTATTCAAAACATTTGGAAACTTGAAGCTGTATTTAGAAGTGATGCAATGCCTTAGCTGTGTAGAATTTCAGGTGAAAATAATTAAAATCTTTTCTGTAACTGAAAGCACCTAGAGAAGGGTGACAAAACTAAAGCAGCAGGACTGCCTACCCGCTGAAGTCTCCTATGCAGACTTTTTACCCTCTTCCACCCGAGTGCCTCTGCACCTCCTGCACTTCTGTCCTTGCTCTTCTGTTCACCTGCACACCAGTGTCCACCAAGCCTGGCTGGACAAGCAGCAAAATGCTCCATGCCTGGCTCTGTCCTCGCAGGCCAGCCGGCATCAGCTGCTCAGCCAGAGCTCCTGCATCCCCAGCCCAGCTAGGAGCTGTGTCCCCTCGCAGTGGGAGCACAGGGCCACAGCCCAGGTTGTCACGATAACGGCAGGAACTCCGTACGCCTGAAGTCATCACCTCCCCAGTGTTAAATTGAGCTGAACGTAGCCACAGGTTCAGAAGTTAAAGAGAAGTGACAACGTAAGAAAGTCAGTCCCTATGCTGTAGGAATACTTTAAGCTGTGTTCATTTGAGCTTACTGAGCAAAGCTGCATTAGACAAGACTTTCTGGAAGGAAAAAAAGCACACAACAACCAAATATACTGCACCTCTCGGTCAGCGCACAGCATCAGGGATGTCTTATTTCACTGGATTTTAGATGGAATGGCTGATTTGCACCCAAGCGTACATTACACATTTTTAGCAATATTTTGTAGTGACAGCATCTAAAGAAATTGTTTCATCCATCAACAGAACAGTAAAGTCACTGAGTATGCCTTAGCTTTCACCTCCACTGTCAGAATGCAGGGACAGTAACTTTATGCTCAGTACTACAGAACCTTAAATAAAAAAATAAAACCACAACAACCTAACAGGGATAAAAAAACACAGAAGATGATCTCAATGAGTTGCCCAGACACTTGCTGGTTCAATCTGGCAAAACTTTGCTATCTATAACAAAGCTAAAATTGTTATCAGACCTCTGCAGATTCAAGATCTACAACAAGACAGAGATAAAATGCATAAACAGCACCACGAGAATTTGATAGTTTTAGGTACAAAAAGCAAACAACCCCCAAATAAACTACAGTTTTCCAAGGCCCCAAGTCAAATTACAGTTTTCATTCCAAAGTTGTTTTGAAATGCTTACGGAGTGCAACCACAAACCTAAGAGATCTTAGGTCATTTGATTTTTCACCTTATCTTCAGTGTGTGAATGGATACGCACCATGACTTAACATTTATCTATTCCTTTGATGGGAAAGTATCAAAAATACCATAAAGTGTTACTGATTAACCATATTTACTACCCACTACTTCCATGACCTCTCTCCAGCAGTTCAGTTTCGTACATGGAAGAAAGCACCTCAAAATGCTGCAGTATTTTATTCCCTATCTTTTCAGATCTCATGGCTCCAGACCAGAAAAACATACACAACACATGGTATAAAAATCACTAATTTAAAAAGATAAAAACAATGCATTATTGAATTTAAAATACTGCTTTGCATTTCACCAGTCTGAAGAGGATGGAAACTCCAGATCTCAGTTTTAAAGAGCAGCTCTTAACATCCCGGTTTTAAAATTAACCTGAAATGTGCTCTCCTTCATGTATTTTGATTTTTAATTAATCTGAAGGGAAAGCTACTGAAATAACCCAGAGTGAAAGACTCTTTGATGTCCTGCTTGCTAACACCTGATCAGAGGTTGAAAGGTTGGTTCTGCATCAAATAATAACCGCATCTAACAGTGCAGCAGAGATCATTTCTTAAAATGCAATCTAATAAACAGGTTGAAAGGAGGAAGTTGGGAAGGTGTTCAAGTACTCATTGCTCCCATTTAGCAACACCTTCAAGGACTACATTTTCAGTTTCTATTTAATGGTCAGCAAGTCATTCCAGCAGAGCCAGCCAGCATACACACGGTCGGCCCGCACAAATCTTAGTGGCTCTTTAAATCCAGTTCTACACCGAAATTGTGTTTGCCCTGAAATGATGAACAGATACATTTTCAAATTCCTCAAAGTAGTAGCAATATTTGACTTTTATTCAAGACCTGGGTGGTTGGTCACAATGTAAACCAGACCCCTCACTATAAATAACACGATCTCAGCTCACGCCTGATGTAAAGAAACCAGTAGCTCTAAAAATGGTCTTTCCCAGAGTCTTTGCTCTTATTTCACCATTGAATTAGGAAGGACTTTCTACAACTTTTGCAACCACTAACCACAAAGTTTCCGAACCGACAAAACCACTGTAAACTACAGCCTCAGACTCGCAAGGAAAACAAGCAATTATTTGCTTCCATCTGACCAAAGATTAGCAGGACAATTCTCAATAAACAGCAGAAATGTATTGAGATAACAGATGTAGTCATACAGTTATGCTGAATGGTCCATAAAATGGTTAACAACCCATTAAATTACTAATGAACCCTGTTATTATAAGTGTAATATTTTAAAGCAACACAAAAAATATCCAAAAAAGGGTAATTTAAAAGTAAAAATCATCATAAACCAACATATCTCTATAATCTATTCTTCTTAAGCATCACTACCTCTAATGAGACACTTTCCTCAAGAAATGCACTAGTTTACAAGATTTACACTTGGCAGCTCTTTGCCAACAGGTTTGTACAGCTGCTCTTCTCGGCTCGATCAAAAAAGGAGTGGTTTTGAAGAGAAACATTAAAGAAGTGGCAAGACTAGGTAATGTTTTCTTATTCCCCTGGGAAGGCTTATTAGGTTATATGAATGACTACTGCAAACCTCAAGTCATTTAGGGACAACTATTCAATATATAGATAGCGCTTTTGCATCATTTAATATAGGAGGTCAATAACTTAACAGAAGAATTTCAATCAGGTTCTTCTGCAGATGTCAAGTGACCTGCAAAGTGGGATCTGCAGTTTAAACCTGCATCTCCCCAATCAGGTTTTAAATATAAAGCACCAATAACTCTAAAAAAAATTTAATTACAGCATGAATCTCTACTGCAGTGGTGTTTCAGCGATTGCTGTCTGCCACACAGCATGGTACAAGAGTAAGGTCTAAATTAAAAGGCATCAAAATCAGAAGTTGGGCATTATTTTTCAATTTGTTGTGCAGTGGGGACACACACAACACCAGGACACAGAGGTGATACTTATCCCATATGCTCTCCCTTATTAAGGGATGGGAAAGTTTTCTTAATATGATTTTTCCCCCTCAAAGCAGGAGTTGATCATTCACATAGAAACCGTTGTGGATTTACAAATGACCTGCTCTTCACCATTGTTACAGTTCTCAAATAATCAAGAAAACTATTTCTACAACCCAGGAAAGCAGTGAGTACAAGACTTACTGCCTAATGCCTTCTTATTTAGAAAGCACTTGTTGCACAGAAGTTACACGCTTACTGGCAACCAGCATGCTGAACATGCTTCTCCTGGTTTGAAGCCTCCAGTTTTAATATTTTTATTTATTAACAAAGCTAGTCACAACAAGATTCAAATGTTTTCATTTGAAAACAGAATGTTGGGAGAGATTTATTAAGAGCATTTCATGCTGTGAAGCTACCCTTCAAAAACAGCCTTGAATGGGGCTGAAGCAGCTTTATCCCTAGTCCTGTAGAAGTCATACTCTCCCGAAATGGTCTGATTCTGTAAACGTAAAACATCGTTCGATACCAATGGCGAATCTCACAGAAGGAGAACAGAGTTGAGTCATTTTCTGCTGGAGACATTTAAAAAGAGCTGTCACAGAAAAGCACTGATTCAGTAAACAGCATTCCTCACTCCACGGTATTAGTGAACCATACTCTAATGAACTTATTGTCACAACACGCTAGCAAAAGTCCTCGTTTCAGATGAAGCATGAACGTTCAGATTTCTCATGCCATTTTTATTAACTGACCATAAAAGAAAACATTCAGGCAACACGACTGGTTTTGGCTTAGAAGAACTATACCCAGCACGGAGCCTCATGGAGAAAACAGAAATCATGTTAAACTACGAACTAAATGCTTACACATGCAAGCACATGTAAGCACACATGCTTATCTTGCTGCAGTGAAGATGTAAAAACTTTCAGTTGTCTCTTCCTGAAAACTCCACTAAGAAAACCACCAACTTTAGATTCTGTAATTGCGGCAAGCTACATAAAACATTATGTTCACTTCAGACTATTTTTAAACGATCACATCAAATCTGCTCGCTGAATATAAAGCCACCTGCTCCAGCATTAAGAAGGCAGTCAATAGTTGCGTTCTGTTCCTGTTTCTTATTATGCAAGAACTCCAAAATAGGGTTTTCTTACAGAGGCACGCAATCGTTAAATGAATTAATAAAGAAAATGGAAACATTTTAAAAATCAAGTTTACATTTCTTAATTTTATTAATGAACTCTTAATTCTGAAAGAACAGATTTATGACAGCTAACAACTGCTGAGTATTCTGTCAGCACATTCGGTCCCATTACAAACCCCAGAGATGTACATAGCCCCCATGCATGGAGATGCCTGTAGCTCTCAGCGAGGCATACAGAAATCATCCAGCAGTAGTGGCAATGTGAGAATTCAAGAACATATATTAAAGTACAAGCATTTTGTAAAGCTTCACATAAAGATGTATGCTTCTGTGCACAAAAACATTCCCCTCTCAAATACTTTGCCACATGATACTAGTGATCAATAACAACTTTCCGAAAAGCAGGGAGGAAAACAACAGCAGCAGCAACCAGCTCACACCACTGCACTACAGCAGAACCTCATGGAAGATTTAAGCCGAGCGCCGCTCACAGCCCCCTCGCTCAATACAACCAGGGGTATTTTTCCAGCATGGATGCATCCCCCTCCCTAACCGCTAGCTTCACTCGAACCCAAGCGCAGATCGAGAATTAACCTTATAAACGCCGCAGAGATCAGCCAGCAATTCCTCACATGAAGATGCGTGCTGCTCCGTACCAGCAGACGCTGACAACGCCAAAGAGCAGCCACCCTCTCCAGCACAGCCACCAAAACCAAACCGCCCTTCTCCTGCAGGTCCCTGCCAGCGCTGCCCAGCCGCCTGCAGCCCCTGCCCTCCGCAGGCCAAGCCCAAGGGCGGCGGGGGATGAGCGGGCAGCGGCACGGCAGGTGCAGACAACCCAGGGACCCGCACCCCACTGGCTGTCACCCCCCCAAATTTCTTCCTTTCCCCCCCAAGGGCTAAGCCAGCTGGCCCAGCCTCTCCTCCTTCCCCCCTAAAACCTGCAGCTCCCCTCAGCGCCTTGTCGTCCCCCAAACCTCCCCTCAGCTCCTGTCACCCCCTAAAAACCCCACAGCTCCCCTCAGCCCCTGTCACCCCCCAAACCTCCCCTCAGCCCGTCACCCCCCAAAAACCCCACAGCTCCCCATAACCCCTGTTACCCATCACCCCCCCCCAAAAAAAATCCTGCAGCTCCCCGCAGGCCCTCTCCGCCTCCAAACCTCCCCTCAGCCCCCATCCCCCTCAAAAAAAAAAAACACATCTCCCCTCAGCCCCTCTCCCCCCCAAACCTCCCCTCAGCCCTCGCCCACCCCCAGAAAAAGCAACACGTCCCCTCAGCCCCTTCCCCCTAAACCTCCCCTCAGCCCACCCCCCTCAAAGCCTTCAGCCCTCGCCCCCCTCTCCCCCGTTCCCCCCCTAAATCTCCCTTTAACCCTCAATTCCCCCAAAACCCCCTCAGCCCCTGCCCCTCCCCCCCCGGCTCCCCTCAGCCGCTGCCCGCCGCCCGTTAACGGCTGCGCCCCCCGCCCCCCCAATGGCTGCGCCTCCTCCGCAACGCCTCACGCCTCACGCCGCCGCTCACCCGAGGACCAGACGAGAAAGAGAAAGGGAAAGGGCGGCAGGAGGAGGCAGGGAAGGGGCAGGAGGCCCCGCTGACCGGCAGCCCCCTCCGACGAGCCCGCCGCCGCCTCCGCCGCTGGCCCCGGCGCCGCGCTGCGCCTCAGCCCCCAGCCTTGCCAGGGTGCGGCTTCGGCGGGCCGCAGGCCAACAAGCGCGCCGCCTATTGGAGGGCGCCGGGCTCGGCCACCAAGCCGCGCTCCCATTGGCGGAGGGGGCGGCGAAGCGGCGAGGCGGGAGCGGGCTGAGGGGAGGTGGCTGCGGGCTGAGGGGACCCTGAGGGGACGCTGAGGGGAGCGCGGCCGCGAGGCGCCCGCAGACCCCCGACCGAGTGCGGGGAGCGGGAGAGGAGCCCCCCCGGCCCCGGGAAGGAGCTCTCCGTGCAGATGGGTCCCCTCAGCGTGTGGTGTGGGGAGCTTATCGCGCAGCAGGCCGAGAGATAGGGGCAGAAATCGGGTAATTGCCAGGGGAGCGAGGCGATAAGGGGCCTGCCCCGCCCGCCGCGACGGTATCGGCTTACAGCAAGTCGAGATCGATGCAGGTGCACGGAGAGAGCAGGCAAGCTGCGTTACCGGAGGGAAATCTGTCAAAACCTGAGGTATTTCAGGCAGTCCAGCGTCCAATCTATCAAAACCTGAGGTATTTCAGGCAGTCCGGTATCCAAACTATCAAAACCTGAGGTATTTCAGGCAGTTCAGTATCCCTGAGTGTTAAATCCCAGCGTTATGAGGAGTTGTGCACCTCAGCCTGGAAATCTGCAGATACATTGCGTAGTTTGTATGTTGAATGCCCGATCAGATCTTCCTAAATCAACCTTACAGGCTTTGTAAATTCTCCGTGGAGCTGGGTGTGTAACATAAACCCAAATTTTGTTACTCCTGCAGATAAACCCACAGATTTTAAGGTTTGCTTGTTAGCTGTCTTTAGTGTCTGTGCATCTTTACAATCTTTTCATTATAATTTTAAGGTTGTTGCCTGATACTTCTTTTTAGAAAGTGCATACAGTACCACACAGCACTGTGTGGGCTGCTGCAGGGAAAAGGTGACTCCAGCTCAGACAGACCCAACACATCAGGTTTTAGTAACAAGCTGAGAGTCATTAAAACTCTTTTCATCAGTTCTTTTTACCCCCCACCCCAAGTTATCCACATGATCAGAGGAAAAATAGGCTCCTGCTAGCAGAACCTGATGGGTGCAGAGCCATAAACATCTCTCCCTTGAAACATGGAAGGAATCAAGCCTATTCCCACCAGTCCACTGAGGAAAGGCACCCTTCTTCCTCGGTTTGCACTTTCTGGCAATTAATCTTCATTTGTTTGCTGTTTATAATAGAAAAGCAGGCAGTAGACGTATATGTGAACTGGTATGTGAACTCCGTCATGGCAAATGGTGGATTAATTGCAAAGCAGACAATAATTATTGCAAATCTGACAGCAAGACACTGCTGGATGCAGGTCTGACTAATCAAAACACTTCACAGTAGAACAGGTATTGGTGTAATTACTAATAATTGGAAAATCATGTCTAATTTTTGATTTTTTTTTTTTTGATAGAACTGTTGCTGTAAACCCAAAATGTTAAGTAAACTCACTTCACTTATCTGGTATTAAGTCTAGTTGGACTGAGTAGAAGAGTTTACGTACAAGATGCCATCCTCTTATCCCCATTCAAAGTCAAATCAATGAGATGGGAGTTGCTCTGTACCTGCATGGTTCAGCCACATGCCTCAGGCATCATTTTCCCCGTGACATGTAGATGGCCATATATCAACACTCCTCTTCATCTTGGCATCTCATTTACCTCTTTTTTTCCTTTGCACACCATAGCATTTAACACATAAAGCACTTTTTCTTTTAGTCTAGTAAAGTAAATGGGAGAACTGATCCATATCAAAACTTACTCAGCAAAAAAAATCCAGTTTTGTTTTAAAATTAATGGTTTTACTTTCCAGTTCATTGCATGGCTACAAGTACATGAGTGCCAAGAAGGAAGGTGGCGTAGAGGTCAGATGCAGTGCCCAGGGACAGGGAGAGGGCAGGATCATTTCTTTTGTTAGCAGTGCTGGCTTAAGGTGTTTCTAGAACTGCACGGTGATGTGTCACAGGCAGCTTAGGCTGATGGAAGGATGAGTTTTATCATTATATGTTCGATCTAGTGGTTCTCTTGTGCTGTGCTACCCTCTGACCTGCCCAAGGTCACCGCTCCTGCTCCCTTCCAGCGTCCCCTCTGCAGCTTGCATTATACCCCATGAGGACAGAGAATATATTGTTTCATCTGGTTGGAAAAATTCACCCAATCGAAAAACTGGGGGGCAAGGGGACTCAATCAGCTTCCTGCTCAATCAGCTGACTCAGCTGGCTCACTTTGAAGCCTGAGGCTGATACAGCTGATACATGAGGCTATTAAAGTCACTAATTCTGTTTTTGTCCTGACCAGGTTCCTGAACTGCCTCCTGCCCAGATGCCAGGAAGTCAGTGCTGGTGCAGAAGCAAAGGTAGGGTTACGGGGGTACACATGTGAGGGAGGGCACATCCATGCTACATGGGTACAAGTGTGAGGGAGGGCACATCCATGCCCTGCGTACTAGACAGGGCTGCTGAACTACAGCATCAAGGGAAATCTAAAAAAGCACTTTTAGACATTTTAGACATGAAAAACTTGTCTGTTGTTGGTAACTCTTACACGTTTGTTTTACAGCATTACAGGTACAACAATGGGTATAATAATAGGAACCACATAGTGTTGTTAGTTTTGGTGTTTGCAATATTTAAGATGGGTGTGGCCCCTCTTAATGACCAAGACAGGCTCATTACTTGTAGCTTTGCCTTTGCTGTGTGCATGTCTGCTTACTGGGCCATAAAAACAAAAGAAAACAAAAAAAACAGAAAAATAACACCACGTATTTACAGGCAGTACAGCATTCCTACCAGAAGTATCAGAACGTGGTACTGGTTGTGTGGTACAGACTTAGCAGTTGCTGATTCCTCTGCAGCCTGTTGTTACCCCTAGCAGCCTCAGGTATTAGCAGTGCAAGACTACAGCGGGTCATCCAGTCTAAAATAAAAAAAAAATCAATGCAATTGTATTGATTTACAAGTTATTTTGGTTTGGCGTTACTAGGTATCAGAAAAATAATACTGCAGTTATTTCCGTGCAGCTCTTCACCTTGGCATTAGCACTCCTTGATGCTCAAACCACTAACCTGTGAGAAGCATGGTACTTGGTTGATGTCACCCATCTGGCATTTATTTGTTCCTTTATGTGGGGTGCAGCCTTTCCATGGAAGCAGTCTTAGGTTGGTTTTCTTACCCATAAAGTGGGAGTGATAGTATCAAAATCTATCCTTCCTTCTTGGCCTGCCTGAATTATTCATTTCTGCCAGTCATTTTGGGGCAGGGCTTGCCTACTCTGGTTACTGGTTTTCATCTCATGCAGACCTTTTACCACAGTTCCTGGACAAAGGTCCGGTTCCTCTGAATAAGCAATGCTTGGATGTGAATTCATTGTGATTTTTTTCAAGGGCCTTCAAAAGAAAGCCTTAATCTTGAAACTTATTTGAGAGACGCTGGCAAAGTGAAAGGCAGTCCCTGCTCAGCCATGCAAGACCTGAAGCAGAGGGCGGGTGGCCATAGACAAACACCAATTACCTTTGCAAAACACCCCAAGAGCTGCCCTTGAAGGGCGTTCAGTCTCACTGACATGTGGGACTCTTCTGGTGCCGGTACAAGTGAGCCTCTGCACACGTAACATTACTACTGAAAAGCTTAGGGGGAATTTTTCTTATAAACTCCTGAGCTTAAATGCCTTTTAAAAACTGATTTCAGCTGTGTAGAGCAGTATTAATAATATGTCATGGCTTATG
This sequence comes from Aythya ferina, assembly GCF_964211825.1. Taxonomy (NCBI): domain Eukaryota; kingdom Metazoa; phylum Chordata; class Aves; order Anseriformes; family Anatidae; genus Aythya; species Aythya ferina. The sequence goes on along the minus strand of NC_140300.1, from coordinate 9,497,355 downwards.
TGTGGTTTTACTAAAGTTGGTCACTGTAGGTAAGCTTATGCCAAAAGCACTATTAGAAAGTTTATTTTTGTCCTGGCTGCAATTCTGCTCTTTATAGGAGGGAGTTTAGTTTTACTCATTTATGTAAGGAAGGAGAATTTTCCTGAGGATTTGAAAATGGAAACAATCTTTAAGGTGTATATATATACCTGAGAAACATTTGATGGAACAACTACGTAGAGAAAGAAAAATGTGTTCTGGTCTACTTTCATCTCCTTCCACAACCAAACAAAATCACATCAGAGGTTTACTGGAACTGAAAAATAAAAACCAGAACTGAAGCACCAGATGGGGAAAAGGCGGAGCAGCCAGATTTTTCATACAACCTATTAAACTGAGAGGCCCAAGTTGGTCTTAAGTTTGAAAAAATATTGACTTTCTATTCAGGGTGGAATAGGAGAATGTTTATACACTATTCAGATTAAATATAAATCTATCCTTGTGGTTCAAGCTAGTTAATAACAGTTTGTGTTATTGCACAAGCTTCTTAATACCACTTGTGTGATAACAAAAGAGAAGGGAGTAAAGGTACAGCGACTGTTTTAGCTAAAAGGAAAGCAAGCAAGCAGCTTTCTCTTTTAATAATGCTACAACACTCTTTACAGAGGTCTGTGTTTGTTTTTCCAAAATGCTTTTCCAAGTAAAGCTGAGTCTTTTAATTGCAATGTCTCTTTACTGCATAAGCATCACATACCTTACGCAGACATATGTTCATTACGGGTTGCTTCTATACTAATTCTAGCGTTACTAACACTGCTGAGGTTCTTTTTAGTTACTCTGTCATACACTAGTAGCAGAAGTGCCACTAACAGAAGCTATACCTTCTGAAGAGCTAGTACCTAAAAACAGACCAAGGAGAATAAAACAAAGAAAGGACCAAAAAAAAAAAAAAAAGATAACAGGGCAAGTTCAAAGTAATGAAAAGGGCTTAGAAACATGAGAAAATTATTTTAAATTATTAGTTAATTATTCTTATTATATACAGGAGAAAATTAATCTTGGAAGAAGCTTTGTAATGTTAGAATAACAAATTTTGAATTCCTTTGTATCCCATTTAATTTCCAAAAGGCATATTCTCAGCAGCATCCCCACGGTTAGGGTGCGGCTGGCATTTACTTGGAAAAATGAGTATGAATGCTAGCGCAATGTAAATCAAAGCACAGCAGAATCACTGAGGCCCAAAACAGACAGCTTGGGAGCCCACACCTGGAACATGTTCCCTTATTTGTCCTGTAGGAAAGCCCTGTTCCCATAGAATAGACTATTCTTTTTTCTGTGCTCTTGGGGTATCCTGAAGGCTCGCTACTGGCCTTCAATTGCAAAACTCTGGCCATGCCAAAAAGCTTGCAAGGTCAGAATTTAAGTGCACATTGGCCTTCCACTACAGGAACCAGCTGGATTCAGGTTGTACACCGAGGGAGTTAATATGACGTGGCTGGTAAAAAGTGAAGCACTCACTCAAACAAGGGTTAGACACTTTTACCTTTTTTCATCTTCCCATATATGTCCAGAGATCTAATCCTACAGACAATAATTACTGTCATTTTTGTACAAAATAACTTTGAGTTATGTGGAAGTAAAACTACATTAAAAACAATTCTTGCGTGGCCATGCATGTCATAAACCTGAGAGACTGGATTAATTGCTTCCCTAGTAAATATATCCTAAGGAATGAGGTACAGATAGGAGATAGCAATGACTATCCTGCATTTAAGATACAGGAGTGGAAATCCTGGGGGAGTGGATCTGGGGGTTGACTGTGCTACAAGACTTGCTACAGACTCTAAGCTCACTGATCTTTAATATTTGGCAAACTGAAGTGCTAAAGTGAACTCAAATGCTATCTAGTCTGTGATAGTTTTAATAGCATTTATTATTTGGTATTTATTTATTGTTTGGTAAATTGAGGTTTGTTTGTTTGTTTGTTTCATACAAGAACCTATTTAAGAGGCTGTAATTGTGGTCATCTCAAGTGCTCCTATTGCTCAAAAAAAATTACTGTAAGAAGTTGGCTGCTTAGTAAGATACAAACTATTACATCACACACTTTGCTGCTGCTAGGTGAAGTATTTAATGTTCAGAACAACTCTTCACTGCCTCATGATGCCAAGAATTTAAGTGCTCAGATGTCTAACATTATGTAAATTCTACCTCAAAGTAGGTTTTTTAAGAGTAATTTAAACACAGGAATATAAAATACAATTAATTTTGTCATCATCAAGATTAAAAGACATTCAGATGAGTAATTTTGCTAAAGAACATTGCTACTTATGTAAGAAACATGAGCCAAAAGATGTCTTAAGCTTCAAAGACCTGGCTCACCAAGTTTTTGCCTGAAGTTAAGGTTTAATCTCTAGCTTCTATCCAAAGTCATTTAGGAATGATTTCTACCCAACTGCCTTCTATACGCATTTTGTAGCTGTATTCCTGGTGCTGGGGCTCCTGCACGGAACAGGCTGACCAGCAGATGTCACCAAATTCAAACTAATTACACTCAAAGCTTCGGAAATCTTCAGTCCTTTGGAACTTCCCCAAAGCATGAGGAACCCGAGGGCACGAATACTCTCATTGCTTATTTACATGCCTGTACGAACTGTTACGTTCTGAGCTAGGAGATGGGTGCCAAGCTGCTGACACAGAGCAGCAGGATGTAGCACCTGCATTTTCATAGGAAAATTCTCGATACCAGATTCCCTTTTTTTGTCCCTATGATTATGCTACATTGATTGCCAGTTCCTTGTTTAAAACTGTATTTTCCAAACCACATTAATTTTTTCCCCTAGAAAAGTAACTCCCCCACAATTACCACTTAAAAAGCTTTCTTGGAAGTTTAGATAGAAAAGGCAAGACTTTTTCTAAAACTAGTATAAACTATTTCAACTTGCGTGTTACCAAACTCACAAACTGCATTTCTTGGCATGACCAACTACCGCTTTGATGCTCCTCCGCAAACCATTTTAAAGATATGGAGCTTGCAATGTGTGTGTGTATGTGTGTGTATAGATATATATATAGATATATAGATATATATATATATATATGCAAGAAGCTGATTTGTGGTGTAGAAAAGAGGCAAAACAGGCTAATAAGAAGTAATGGAGACAGACCCTGAGTCACGTGCTCTAGCTGTGCTTTTCCTTCCTACAAACACCAGAAACTTCATCTAATTCTTCACAAAACGGACCAGAAAAATACGTAGGAGCAAAAGGATTCAGAAGAGAGCATAAGTGATTTCAGATTTGTTTGGAACTCTTCTACCAGTATCTGGAAGGATGCAGGAATAATCTAATATGTCCCTACCTACCTGTACTGCCTACCTTGGATTCTGGAGATAGCAGAGACATTTGTGAACAGAAGGGCTGTTAGGTGCTGGGAAATGGGAAGGCCCTCTTCTCCCCAGCAAGCTGCTGAGGAAGTCCTTTGAAAACTGTTCCTCTGTGACGCCTTTTTTTTTTTTTTTTTTAAAAAAAAAAAGTGCAGGTCGTACCTGCACTTTGTGTCCATAGATAAAATGAATGATAAACGGCTAATTTCCACCCCCAGCCACACTGATGACCAGAATGCCCCATTTCTCGTAGTGTTGCTTGCACAAAGAATTGTTTCAAGAGGGCTGAAAACAAATTCTCTTCTGTTTACCACAATTACAAGCAAGAATATTAGAACACATACCCGTGAAGTTCAATGAGACTGCACAAAATTAGGTGAATTGGCATTAGAAGTTTATCCACTTCAGAAATACATACATTTGTATAAAAAAGGAAATTAACATTTACATATTTGCAAGTCTTCTATTATACAGGTAAAGAAAGTGTTATGTTTTATATGTACTGGATTACATAGGTATTTTTACAGTTGAAAAATCTTGAGAGTATCTGATTGCAAAAAAAATTTAAATACCTGAATCAGGACCCAAAGATATCATTATGACTGTCACAACACAGTGAAGTCAGTTATTCCCAGAAAGAGAACAATTTACTCTGTAAACAGTACTTACAAATACTGTAAGAAACTAGAACTTGCCTAAAATACAGTTATACACATTTTAAAAAGCCAACATTTTTTATGTGCTTTGTAGGCTGAGCTTACTTTACAGAATGGATCACATCAGAGCAGTGAACCACAGGGATACTCATTGAATAGAACTACAAATTATAAATATCCAATGATCTGAAATTTAAGTACTGCACATTCTTTAATTGATGCTCACAAAACCTATTATCATGGGAGCAGAAATCATACGACTGATATCGTGTATGTCTGTCTCAGACAAAAGATAGGAACCAAGGCAACAACTGCTGGCTCTGTGTATCCTACTATTACATCTTATTACAAAAAATCCCTTAGGGATTAAATCCTATTTTATTGTTTTCATAAACAAAAAGTCGGTAAAAATTTTATGTTTTTTAAGCTGTGACCTTTTAATTTTAACGAGATCAAAACCGCCTTGTATAGACTTTGTAAAGGTAACAGAAAAGTGAATTTTATGCATCTGGATTCAGACTGACAGAAACCAGATAACTTCTCCTGTTTTATGATTTACAGCATTTTTTAAAGCAAGTCTCAAACTTGCTTTATTTAGAAATAAGATCATTTTTACAATCCTTTTGAATTAACAAAGTTATTTTCACAGGTCATTAAAACAGCTTTCTCCTCTTTATTAAAATTCAGGAGTAGGGCAATTTCAGCATGACTATCAAGCTTTGTTTTTAAGACCACCTGTCCCCAGAGTATTGGGGAATTAAAATTACAAGCACCCTGCTAACACCTATCACTTGATAGTGCTGATAGCAAGTTAAAAACTTTTATTTTTCCACACAATTACAAACTGCTGAGTGATATTTTCTCTCTCTCACAGCCATATTATGCATCTTCCTTTCTGGTTCAGATGTAAGGAATGGGACTCCCATAAAGCTAAATCAATATTATTCCAAGCCTATCTCAAGTGTTCACAATTAAGTAGGAAGTGGGATACCATAAGCATATCAGTTGGACAGTTTCCCAATTGATTACTGCAGACACTGTAATCAGAAGTTACATTTAGGTATGAGGTGGCTTAAATAAAGCCGCATGCATTTCTTAATCATCTTTACCTGTAGTAAACCAAATTATTTGCACAAAAGACTCGTTATTTACACATCAACTATACAAGTAACACAAAAAAAACCTCTCAGTTAAGCACCGATGCTGACTTAAGGAATAATACCTTCAAGTCAGAATATTAGTATTCCCCGTCACAAATGAATTCTGATGTACTTTCAGAAGTTTCTTGTTTCCACATGGGTTGCGTTCACAACACTTCTTTGTTCATGTGGACATTGTTCTCCTCCACATTCCAAGAAGATTAGTAATAGCAGCAGTTTTAGAAAAAATTTACGAGTCCCGGACAGATTTCACAGAAAAGTCAGTTGAGATCTTTCTCAAAGTGGTCATCAAATCCACTGATCTGGATTGCAAAGTTTTATAGAGTTCATTAAATGGAGTCCTAGTTCACATGAGAACAAGTGGTTGAAACGGACTCAGTTTTTGTGTGCAAACAACAGGAAGTCCAGAAGTGGTAGGAGCCCACACTTAATTCAAGGGCGGTAAGGAACCTGGTTTTCCTCTGCATCAGTGAATTACACCAGCTGCATCACCTTGGTTTAGAGTAACCGTAAGGACACCGAAGAATCAGGCTGTCATGACTAGGTAAGACGTGAGTGCTGTAGTATTCAACCAGACTCCCCATGTTCAGAAACATGATGTCTGCATCCAGGTAAAACTTGCTTTCCTGTTGTACAACAAAAACATATGCAGTCATTAGCAGTAGTTTCCTATTCAATGGTAAAAACAAACAAACAAACAAAAACAGCCACCACCACCACCAAAAAATCATTATCAGAACTTCGTTCAGACAAGCTGCTGCTTTGCAAGCCTGTCACTTAAACAAATAAGTCCAAATTAAACTCAATAATTTAGTAGTAATTCCTTTAGAATTTGACAAGCTGAAGTTTAGATTTGGACATCTGCAGCTACTTTGTCTTTTGTACAGTATGGCAATTGGAAGGCCCAGATCTGAGTACTCAAACTCTCACCGTAAAACAAATATTTGTAGATCAGCTTATTTTTACTTTTAGGAATGGGAAGAAGTTTCACCTTTGACTTGCTATACACGTACACACATGAGATTCATACGTAGATACACATACACAAGAAGTGCATTTTTAGCGGAGCTACAAACCTTTTCAAATATTCTGTAGTTTCTCACTTTTTCTGCTGATTGATCCCATACAACCAATACCTTAAAGAAAAATGCAAGATAATCAGTTCTGCTGATAATCTCTTCCAAGTCAATGCATTATTAAGGAATAAAAAATTCACTCAAGTTATGACAGAGTCTCAGATTTTCCTTCATTAAGGAAAGAGCATATCTAAGTTGTTAAGTGCTTTCACCATATAAAAGATACTGCATCTCTAACTCAAAAAAAAAGCTTTTAGAGGGTAGATTCAGCAATTGCAAGTTACCTTTCCAGCCTTTGTAGATGAGTTTCTAATGCAGTATAATCCATTTTGTGGCTGTCCCCTTGGGCTAGTAGCTTTGAATGTCCTAAAAATAATACAGCAATTACGTATGTTAGCATTTTCTGAATCAGATAATTAAGGTGTGTAGTTCTTGTAATTCTTATTGAAAATCTCTGTTTTCAGTTATAATAATTCATAGTATATCATATCTGATAGAATTTTACTGTTCTAGCATCTGAATCAGTAAAGCAGCACAGACGAAAGTGTTTCTGTGCTTTCTGTCCCATTCATCCTGGCAGAACAGCCATTTCCAGATGGAATAAAATCATTTTGCAATTACTCTGTATTCTCAACTGATACATGAGGACTGACCTAACTCCCCCAGAAAGTAATTTCCATATTAAAGTAATTCAAATACTTTTCCTGTGTTTTAAACAGAAGTTACAGATCTCAAAGTTATTTTTGGACTACTGTTCAGTGCAGGATTTGTAGGACTTTAGGCAAGTGTTTTAAAAATCACATCTACCTTTCAACTTCGAAGGATTCAGAGGTATTAAGAAATACTGAAGTAGGCAGCCCAACCTGTAGGAAAATACAAAGAAAGTAAATCTCCGCACAGGCCAATGAAAATACAAAATACTAACAACACACTATGCAGATAAGCTACAGCCATCAGTATCTGAATTAGTTAATGGTGCTTTAATCTTTACTTTATGCTTCTTACTCCTTTACATCAAATATTAGAATGCAGAATTTATCAAGGCATTCCTTAAAGCTGAGAACCAAGCAGCATTGTGTTTTCAGAAGGCTCTTTTTTCTCCTGAAATATGCCCCAAGCCACCCCAAAGAAAGCAAGAAAATCAGCCTTTTGAGAACGGATCGTCTGCTTAATCTTACTTTTTCGTAGTCGCCATCAGAATCATCACTTGCTTGATTTGGCTTGGAGGGCACTGCTGGCTTTTCAAATGAGAAGCTTCTAAAACTCTGCCCATCTGGTGGTGATCTCCTGGCAGAAACAAAACCAAAACTGAAGGACACCTCCTCAGGAAAGCAGAACAAATATACACAAAACTGAGGGGCTAATAAAACTAGAGCTAAAGAGGAAATTTCAGTTTAGGACTTGCCAGCCCTAGAATTACAGAATAATTTAGGTGTAAGGGACATCTTTCAACCTAAATTGTATCATTTAGTCCAAGCTCTTGTTCAAAGCAGGTCCAAATAGCTCACTGTATCCAGTCAGGTATCTCCAAGGTTGGAAATTGCACAGCCTCTCCAAGTTGACCATCCACAAGGTGAAAGGCTTTTCCTGATATCTACCTAATTTCCCATGATTTTTGTCTGTTGCCTCTTATCCTATCCCTGCAGATCTCTGAGGTCTTGCTCTGTCTTCTCCATCCCCCCATTAAGTAGTTGTAGAGAGCAGTGACACCTTCCTAAAGGTTGAACTCAGCAAGTTCTCTCAGCCTCTCCTCACATATTACGGGCTACAGCCCATCAGACATCTTGGTGGCTGGATCCACTCTAGTAAATCAATCTCTTTCTTGTGCTGCCTTTAAAGAGTTTTGTTTTGTTTTTAATTATTTTTCATTTCTTTTTTAAAGGTGAATGATCCAATGGGCAAAAATATTTCCATCTGCCTCAGCACCATAGCCAGTCCCACATCCCTTGCACTAAAGATGACCTTAATATGAGATGAAACATTTCCTGTCTCCAAAGAAGCCTAAAATTGTTTTTGTGGTTCAGTGACAGTGACATGAAGGTTTCTTATTCATTGTGATCAAAGGCTTTTAAGTCTAAAGCACACCTCAAAGCAGACTACAAAGATTCGTGTAATTTAAAAAAAAAATTGTCGACTGTTTCTTTCTGAATAATTTCAGAAGTGAAATTCAGTGCAAAGTTTCCAGATAGCAAATACCTAGGCAAACAAGCGTGCCACTGAGGAAAACAGGGATGGTGCTGGGAAGAACAACATGCATTGACAAGAATCTGACAAGTAAACTCAGTGGAAACTTTGATACTAGGTTCTATTTTTGTACTTACTGTAACTGGGGGCCTGAAGGCTTCTCTGGCCTCGGTTTGAATCCAGGATGCTGGTGGCCTGGCACAGGTGGCTTTGGAAGCACTGGTGGCACAAACAGTCCAGGTTTACTGTGTTCTTTTGGCACCTTGCTCTCTGCTGTTCTTTCAGTTAACTGGGACAACTTGGGTTTACTGCTTGGCACTGGAGGAGGAGTTCGTGGTGAAAGGTTTAGAGTTTTTAGCTTCTCGCATCCTTCTGGAGTGTTGAGAACGTGCGATAGAGGCAGAGGTTCTGGAGGCAGCGAGCAAGATTCTTTGCTACACGCAGGCTTTTTGAAAAGAGGTAAAGGGGGCACAGGGGGTGGCTGTTCACTTGGTCTCCAGTTTGAGGATTGAATCTTTAGATTACATTCAGCTCGGGGTTCTCTCGCACTGAAGAAATCCTCTGGTTTGATGTCAGGTAGGCTTCTTTTAGGAGGTGGTGGCGGTGCTGGTCCAGCAGATTTGCCGGCAAAAGATTGTGATCTTGATTCAGAGTAGGCAGCTTTTCTGACATGAGGAACTGGTGGAGGTGGGTAGGCTGGGGGCAGGACCAAGATATCTGCACAAAGAAACATCCAGAAAATGTGGCATGTTGAGGGGAAATAAAACGTGTCAAGAAACTAGGCTCTTCAGGTTTATTTATGTGATTTAATATTATGTTATTAACACCTGATCTGACAGTTCCTGAAATGCTGGATAAACATTCAGCTTTCAGCGTAACTGAAACGTTGCATGTAGTGAACACCTGCAATTTTATTCAGGCATGGCTTATGTCAACTTGGCACAGATTTTTTCCTTTCTTAAAAATAAAGAACAAACCACGCTAACAGCATTACCCCTCTTCCTGACTGATGACCTTAGAAAGGTCCTTCCACGGCAGGAGACTTGCCAGAAACCATGCCCTAAAAGGCACATAACACTTTCTGTATATTGTTACTCCTACTACTAGGCCCTTTTGACCTCTCAAAACGTCAAAAGTATCTTTAATCTCTCTCAAGATTAGATACCTACACATTACTTTGGTTATTTTACCACCTGCATTGCTTTAGATACAACTAAAACCACAACCTGGCATTCCACATGAATATTACCTTCGCTGCAGGCCTTTTATGGGGCCTTCGATGAAGGGAATAAAGAAATCACTTACCATCTTTCACTATGTCAGAAGTATCTGGTTGCAAGTAAGACTCTTCCTCTTCCTCCTGGTCATAATCTGCAGATAAAATTCAGTGTGTCAGACTCTGACAAGTACTACTGGAACCAAGTAAGAATATTTATTGCTTTCTAACAACTATTTTTCATTAAAAAAGGTGGAAAAAAATGGGAAAAAAGTCTACCTCTCTCACATATTACATTTTCCTCCATCTTTCAAATTAAAGTACACTTTCTGGTGAAACTTTCTAGTGGCATAGCCTTCCTCAGAAAAAAATCACATTGGTTACAGAGGCACAGCTGCAAACTGACATACTGGGAAAACTAATTGGAAGAGTAAAAACACAACAATCCAAAAGCAACCCTATCACAAAAACATTTATGATGTTGCAACATGGATGCCTAAGCAAGCCTCATGATCTACAAAACAAGTAGTTGTTTTGCCTTAATCTGGCAACAGAAAGATGCATCACAACAAATAAATTATTTCAGTGCTGCCTTTAACTGGAAGGCAGGATAATCAAGACATAAAAAGCATGCTACTTCTAGGCAGTAATTTCTCATCATTGGCTATGAGAGGAGCCTTAAGGACAATGCACAGTACTTCCCCAAAGAAATACGTTAAAAAAAAAAAAAAAAAAAAAAAAAAAAAAAGAGAGGTTCTGATAAAATCAGTTAGCTGTTCTAATTTTCCTTATTTGAAGCCCTTCTGAGCTTCTTCAAATGTGATTCCCATCGTATACATCCCTTCCATCCCGTAAACACTGAAGTCCTAAACCACAACTCTATACAAAATGCTGATGAGTCTGTTTTCCTCTGCTTTGCAACAATCAAACCGGATTTCCTAAAGAATCAAGCTCCCACTTTTTTTTTTGTCCTAGTCAGGAAAAAGGGCCAGGAAATTCCTTTCAGGAAACGGGACTACTTGCTCCAATCATCCCTGCCCTTGGGGCAGAAATTTAAGAGAGCAGATGGGAAAATGCCTACTTAAAGGGACTATCTGAACCATGAGGCAAGTCTTCTCATGCTGGATTTTACTGTGTTTCCTGGCTAAGAAGGTAATTGTTGAAATACGCTGGGAATACCTATCTGACAGGCTTCCTATAATAACCTCATCTCTAATTACAAAATAAACACACTCAGCCAGAATTGTTTACTGTGAAGCAGCTCCAGCAACAACCAGGTATCAAACAGAATTGAAAACAGACTCTGCTAAGAATGAGATTCTTGGAGCTTTTCTTCAAAGAGTTACTCAGTTTGAAAGTCTTTAAAGAATGTTATCCTATGCACTTCACGTAGACCATTTGTATGCCTAATGTGAGATCTTCCTGAACTGGGAGGGTAAGCCATTCTCTTTCATACTAAGCAGACTACAACACAAATGAAACAACATCCCGATGTGAATTACTGCTTCTTTTGCAGGACAGGTGAATCAACTTTACAGACAATATGGGAGGCAGCTAGCTCCAAAAGGTCTTACCACATTGTCAAAAGATGTTCTTAGGACATACTTTTAAGTGACTAACATCCTACTATTATAATTATATTAAATTATTGTCAATAATATTCAATTAGCATCAATTATAGCAAAGACTTCCACTACAACCTACGGACGTACTCAAATATCTCATCTTTTTGCTAGATCTACAGACTTTCCAGCATGCAGTCTTAATAGAAAATTAAGATAAAAAAAAAGATTGTATTAATATGGGGTCAGACACCTTGCAAGGCCTGAATTTCTGTAGTCACCCTTTATTTTTTACTACTGGTTTTGATATTAAATTACAGCAATTCTATGCACCGTGTAAAAATAAGAATTCATAGTTCCTGGATGCAAACTGGATCAGATAGTGTGTTTAAGCTACTGGAATGGTATGGGATACTGCAGAATCCACAAGAAAAATCAAACAGCTCTTATAAGTGTCTAAAACTGTCACCTTCATTATCTGCTGAGTGGTGAGAATACTTGATATCAATGGGACGTTCTACTGAGCCGTAGAAACTGTCTGCATCAGAACCAGAGTCACTGCAAAAGAAAAGACAATCCCTTTTGCATCACTGTTATAGGTCTTGAAAAAATTAAGACATCCCTTAGCAGGACTGCAAAGTAACACTGGAAATGCAGAAGCAATCTAATGCTGTAGCAACAGCCAAATATGTTGCTGCTGTTATTTTTATTTTACGCATTTTAATTTCTCTTAGCAAAAAGATTGATGTTCCTATTGGGACTCTTTCAACTCTTCACTAGGTAGGCCTTTCGTTCTTGGGGCCTATTGCACCCATTATTATTTGGCAGTAAGTAATTTGTAGGTGCAAAAGCCAAAACCAACAAAATCAAGAGCTAGCGTGAAAGGGAGAAAAAAAGCATATAAGGATTAAGGCTTCATACCTGAATTCTGTTATTGTTTCTTTCTTATCATGGTAGTGATCGATTTCCCTCCTCAGGGATAGCATCCAATTCTAAATAAACAAAACCACAATGTTTAACACATCATTCTTTAAATCATTACACAAAGATGCACAGTATCTTTCCTCTGCATGGCCAGAGTGGCTGTGCAAGTGAAATATATATGACTTTATAGAGCTATTGAGAGGACTTGGTAGTCAAAATGTTTTGACCATTTAAGATCCTGTATGAATGTATTAAAATATTGAAGTTTTGATTTGTGAATTTAAAGCTTTTACTCCTAAACCCGTGTACTTGCTCATAGTCTGCTTATGGGTAGGAGACTTCACTGAACAGTTTTCATATTTCATCAAAGGTTTACAACACAAATACTCATTCATTAGCTAAAAGTAAAACCAGGAATGTGAAGAAAACTGTGACATCTAGTATGCCACTTTTAGCCATTCCCTAAATTACCACTGGAATTCTCACTCAGTTAAAATTTCAGACATGATTTTCAGATGAGTCCAAAGAACTAGAAATACAGATTCAGGTTACAGCTGCATGTCCAGTTCATATAGATTTTAGGGAAGTCAGGATTCGCTTTCTTCTTTTATGCTTTAATTTTCCTTGAAGTAGAAAGGTACCTTTCTTTCATCTTCAGATGAAGCAGAAAAAAACCACGTCCTGTGCTTCTTGCTAATGTGAACTAACTTGAAAGGAAACACGTTGCTTGATGTTGTCTCCTCAGCTGCCCGCATAACCCTGAGAAATAGAATAACCAATATATTAGCGTCTGAATCTGTAAAGTTAATTCTGCTGTGCAAGTCACAAAGCTCAGAAAGCAGTTTTACCTGCCAGTTATGGCTGAAAATAAGTCCCAAGCCCAAGAAAACACCACCAAAATGCTAATATGTGCATTTGTAGTACTTTTCAAAGTGGTATAAAGGATAACGCAAGAGTGCTGACAGGAAAAAAAGGCTAAACCACCAGACAGACATATAAACAGATGTTTTGACTGGTTCAGTGAACAGTTTTAATGACCTGTGTTAATTTACAAGCTTCACACCATGTCTGTGATCCATATTTCAGAAAGGCAGAGAAGAAATGACAACACGGGTTTTCCAAGAAAACAAAGAGAGCTAATATTAAAATTTAACTTAATTTTTCCACTTCTGGCTTATAAGTACTACCTTACAACACTAGATCAATGCACGTGCTTAAAATTAATATTTTTTTAAAGTTTAATTCAACCTCTTCCACAAACTATGTTAGGTAAAATTTTTTTTTTTTTAATCTTTTCCCCCAAGGATGCTCAAATGAGAAACTTCTGCTCTATCCTCGCAGACACAAAAAACTATTTGGAAATGCATGCTATAAAGCTTTAGAAAAAAAATTAGGAGACTAAAGTATTAAGACTGTGGACAATCTGAAAGTACTCAGCACAAGCCATAGAGAAATCTGATCTAGGTTTTTACAATCATTATTGGAATTTTCCTTCTGTTTCCTAAATTTTTTAACTTGCTGATTTCCTTACATAATACAAGATTTCTGTAAGTCCTAAAGAAGGTGGTTTGTAAACCTACAAAAATTAAAAAGACAGTTGACTTTTGGTTAGGTACCAAATCAAAATAAACATGATTTTGGAAAGAAATTAATAAATAAATAAAATCCCATCAACACTGTAGACGGCACTAAGAGCAAAATTCTTTCAGAATTAGCTATTGCATCTTTTTAGAACCCCAACCCCAATTTGAAATTGCATGCTGTAGTTTTCTGCATTTGTCCAGCCTGAAACAAATCTGCAAAAGGAACTACAAGTTATTTCACTTGCTAATTTAAGACTAACAGGGATGTTAATACAGGAAATACCCATCCTACAGCTGGGAGGGACAGCAATGCTTCCCACATTCTGAGTCACTGGACAACTCAGCACTCTCTCACCTGCTGTCCACTCTTAACATTTAAAGGCTATTGAATGAAACATCCAAAATACAAGTTTAGGGAACCTTAGGGCAATTTGTTTTCACATAGCCTCATGCAACCACCCAGTCCAATAAATGAGTTTCTTTCATTTCTTTTTCAATAATGTTTATGTCTGTGCATAACACTAACCACGACCTGGTCCCAATTCCAACCAAGGTCTCTACAGGTTGCTAAAACATAGATACGTAAAAAGAAATGAGCAAGTCTCTAGCATTCACAAATTCCTTCTCATTTTGTATATAAACATGATTACAAAAGCTAGTATCGTGGCCAAGTTATAGTACAGGTTGCTTAAACAATTTCATCTTTACTTTTTCTTAGCCATAATATCCTAAGCATCATTCCCAGAAAATATGTCGTGCTCACGTAAAAGCCCTCCCATTCTAACAAGAGACTTCTTTATTCCACAAGTTTGAGAACATCATGCAGTGCAAGGATAACATATGTGTATGTAAATACAATAAAACTGCAGGACCAATAACGTGGTATTTCTCTACATTCTGTATCTGATCAGTCCTTTCTTAGCATCAGTTGCAACAGCAGTTTCCTAAGGTTCCCATGGCAGGTAGGCTTCCTGTACTCAGGAACATCCTGAGGGTACCAGTTAACTTGAAAGCCATGTATTTGTCTTCAAGTCAAGAAGCAAATATTAAAATTTAGTGTGGAATGCGTGGAATTTAGTAGTGGAATGAATCAGACATTTTTGCACATGCATTCTCTCATTTGTCACTCCTGTAGCTGATTCAATTTTGACACCAATTAGTGTCATGGAATCAGGAGATCTGTAAGTGTTCCTTTCTGATTCCTTTCTGTTTTTTTTGATGATCATTGAATCATGAGAGAACAAAGATCATTTGTCTTGAAGAATCCACATCTACCTGTCTGTGCAAAGCCTGCATTAAATAAGGAACAAGCACAAACCCATTCCAATGGTTGCAAATTTAACAGCATTACTAGAGAAATTACAAAGGATTAAGGGTATACACTTGCAAAGTACAGAAAACATCATATATGCACTTTGAAAGACACAGATCTCTTGGAATCTGAGACCACTGCTTAATCCAAACAACAGCCACAATTGAATTTACCTGTTCAAAACGAAAGGCAGCCCCCACCCCGTTAAGAAAAAGGCCCTTAGGTGTTAAGGAAGTTCTTTGGAACTCACCTGTTGTAACCATTCAAAGAAAATGCACCCTGTGGAGATGCAGATGTGCTGCTCTTAAAGTAGTAAATACATCCCTCGTGGATAATCACGAATCTCAGTGGCCCTGAAAAGATAAAGAAAAAAGTGAGCAAGATACAAATTCAAAGGCAGTACTTTACTCAATTCTTACACAGTAACCCTCCCCAAGTTAAGAGGTCCTAATTACTTCTATAAATCTTTACAAAAGGGCACAAGCTATTTGAGTGGCAGCTGGCTGGTGACCAGTCGCATGCAGCACTCCATGCAGAGTTTCAGGACTGAGGGCAGTATTTGCTTCCCTCATTTGAGAGGCAGCTGGTCAAACAGTTTCAAAAGAAACCCAAAAGATGGCAAGGCTGACCTCCACCTGGGCTTTTTTTTTTTTTTTTTTTTTTTTTTTACTGGAGGAACAAGCTAACATAAGAGTGCAGCCCAAAACAAGATGGGAGGAACGTAGCCACAGGCTACAAATACATATTTATGTTCACCCCAAAATCATAATAGCATCTCTTTATTCTCAAAGGTGGCAATACATACATACATAAAGCTGGCAATAAAATGGTTGTTTTTCTTTGTTAAAGCTAGATGAGTGCCAACACTTCTCCTCCTTTTATCAGACAGTAATCTTTGCCCTTAGTTGTATAAACACAGTTCAGTTGTAAACAGGTATAGCAAATGAACAGAATATAAATAAATCCAAAGTCTTAACTTTTCTCCAAGTAAATGGGTTCTGATTCCAGAAGTAATTCCTGCTATTAAGTACAGCCTAATCTCGGCAGTGAGAAAATTTCCACTTCACAATGTCAGTACGAGATAGGGATATTTTTCTAGTATCAAATAATCAACTGTAGGAAAAGCTCAGCACTAATTTCCTTCAGAAAAGAGTATTCTAAATTGATAAATATCCCATGTTTCTGTCTTAAAATCTTACTTCTGAAGGCCTTGACAATAGATTAAACCAAACCCAACAAACTCAACCACAGTATTTATAATCTAAGATTTACAATTCCAAAATAATTTGAGCAAATTCTTTCAATACACGTCTTTCATACAAATACTCCAATAAAATTATAATCCAATACAAAGCAAGATGAAGACTGCCTTCATAAAAGAGCTCGTTAACAGGAAATGTGTTTATGGCCCCAAAGGCAAGGATTTAAAACATTTAATTTAGTTAATACCTCGTTCAACTTACATTTCAAGATCTGCAGCTGGGTGCCTCCTTTTTTATGAAGATATCCTGATTTGGTCACTCCTCCAGGCATCGTCAAAAGGTTTTGTGCTCCAATTGCCTTCATTGGCACTGGCCAGACCTGTTCTTCTGAGGCCATCGTTCTGCAATTTACATTAATTAAGAACAGTTTCAAATTTAGATTTTACTTTAGGAAATGAGTACTGAGAACCAAAGCTTATTTCCTTAAGCAAGTTTTCCAAACGACTAACATGGTTCAGCAGTCAAGTATGCACCACAGACGGGGGTGTTCATAGATTCCAGGAAGTTTGCGAGGTATAAAAAACACGGCGCAGAAAGTCCCGATTTATTTTTATGCAGTTCTCAAAAGTGATTGACGGGCGTTGAAACAATAGAAGAGTGTTCAGTAAATATTACTGAGGTATTTATATTTTAAAGTGCCCCAGATGATAACAGAATTAATTGAGGCAAGTGGCTAGAAAAAAAAAAAATCAACTTCTCTAAGATTCTCTACCACCATGTGTGGACACAGAATATAATTTTCTGGACAGCGAGGGAATCAACAGTCAGATTTTACTAACTGTGGCATGCAATACTCCTTACCCCTCACACTTACATGTTTTATTCTACATGACAGCATTAGAATATTATCTTACACTGAACGTCTTACGTGACCACATCCAGTGCAAATCAAGTTCATCTCAGATTGCTGCAAACAACCACTTAATTTATATATCTGTGATCAATGCCATACTCCACCAAGCACTTTTGCAGTTACCGCTCTTTCTGCTATCATCTTACAAAAGTTACCAAGAACACTATTTTTTTAAGCAGCAGTTTCTTCTGTCTGATGTATCACTGAGCCCCTTCTTCAGCGGGCAAAGGAACTGGGCTAAAAATCCAACTGTGTAATAAATAAAAACATGCACGAACTGAACGGACAGAGTGACCCAGACATAAAATGGTCTCTTATGCTCAGGTGCAGGGCTATAGACCTCTGCTGGTAAGGGGCAAACTAATGAAATTCCTTTGTGAATAAAACCAGTTAATTAGTCCTTAAGAAATTAATGGTTTAGAACTGAAGAGCTTTAAGTGAATCCTGTTTGCTTCTCCTTTCCTGGTAAGGGACAGTAACTGAGGTCATCAGCATAGCTCGGTGCAGGAACCTAAGAGCCAGCAGTAAAGTACACAACCACTGCATAAGCGTCACAAAAGACTGATGTGCAAGTCGATTGACCTTTCAGTGGATCAACCTAGGATTTAGTATGATCCTCTCATCCCTTGCTGACAATGCACACGTGGGGAGGGGTGGAAATTACTAACAATTTATACCAGGGGAGTTCAAACTCCATGAAATTCTTTAGGCAGCCTAAAAACTTAAATCACAAACATTAGGTTTTAGTCCCCCAGTTCTATAAAACAGGGTCAAGTGGAAAAGACAGGATGCAAGACTCCAGAAAGGTTCTCACACCTAACACGATGGCTTCCTAGTGTTCCTCCAGTACCTTCCTACTCACCAAGAGTTGTTACCTTTGCTGTATTCAGCTATATCCTTCCTTCTGCTAGAGCTCTTCCCCCTCCCTGGTTTTATTACACAGTTGAGATCTTTCCAAGCTGCGTTATGCCTTCCTCCTCCTTGCAGCAGTGTATTAACGGGCCCAAGAAGTGGCTACACACAGCTTTTAAGAATTAATAAAATAGTTAAAGAAAAAAGAAAACTCTAAAACTCTAAAAGGAAAAAAGTCAAAAAGAAAAAAAAACACAAGGAATCCTTCAAATTATTTACTCATATATTGTAGAAGAGTCAAAGTGAGGAAAATAGCATTAATCAGCTGGCTGCTGTCATCAAACAACACTGCAGTGCTGCTAAGAGTGATTTCCTTCAAATGAGGAAGACAAAGGCAAGTCCCGAGCTCCATTTTTCTTTTAAGAGCCGGCACAGCAACATCCAAACATATGAAATTAATTTACAATTAAGTGATTTCAGTCTGTTTCTAGTTACATGCGGAAAAAAAAAAAAAAAAAAAGATTAAGCAAAAATGGAAACTTTTTATTCAGCCAGATACACTCTGAGCTCAGTTTTCTTGCTCTAACCCTAGCATTAGTCTCAATGCCATCCAACAGTTTTGAGATCATTTCAAGATCGTTGTGGGTTTTCAAATGCTGTGTGCTTGTTCTACAAAGAACAAGAAAAGCCTTAGGACTTAGTGTTTGGAATGAAACACTAATCCCTGTGTTATTGTACTTAGGTTGAAAACACATCAGAAAAGGAAGAGTTAAATACCTCGGGGAGGTTATCCAAAACAACCAGCAAGCTGAGATTTCTAGGACCCAATGACAAACACTGGGGACAAGGGTATCCCTCCCTAGGTAAATACAGAAAGCACAAATATTTGACTAGGTCATGGTGGCCTTCTGCACGGGTAGCTCAGCTACTCACTAAACTGTGCCTGGGTGCTGCACTTTCTTCACCTGCTGAAAAGCCTGAATATCAGGAAGACAAAAAAATAAATCATGGAAGCAGAGAAACAAAGGCGTAAAGAATCCAGTTCTACGGTGTGATTACAGGATTTAACTGAGCGGGAAGGACGGCGGAATATCAGGTTCTGCTTCCTCTATTCACAATCGTTTTTTTGTTTCTGACTACTTACAAGAAAACGGCTCTGAGAACAGAGACCAAACCTTAACACTTCCCCCTCCCAACTGTGTGAACAAAAAGGTGTGGCTGAACCCCATGCAGGCAAGGACATGTTTTATGAGTTTAAGAGACCACCAAATACCAGGTTTTCCAATGGGTTTAGGGGCAGCTGTGCATAAAAGCATATTTTCTGGGTCTCATTGTGGCTTTTACCACTTCTCATCACATGTGTAGGCTCCTCAAGCACTTTCAGACCAAAATTACACACATGCAGGGAGGACACTGGTATTCAGGATTGAAACATCTTAATTTGGTCAAAGATTGTCTTTTTTTTTTTTTTTCCTCTTCTCCTCTCCACCCCCACCTTTTTTTTCTAACAATACAGAACTATCCTAGAAGGACAGTAGATGCTGTTTTCCATCATTCTGCTGGGACAAAGCTGTTAGAACCATCTATCCACAGGATCTTTGTTGTAGGGGTGGGATGAAGGAAGAATGGATGATCTTAAATATTTTTCTGATCTTAGCATCGATACTAAGGTCGTCTTTAGCTCCCTGGAATGGTTCCTTCCACTCTTATCTTTCTCATATAAAAGTTTTTTAAATCTACTGCATGAGGAGCGGATCAACATCGTATCACCAGCTGCACTCAACAGCAAGCACTGAAGTCGTCGCTGTAGAGCCCGTGCGCTCTGTGGTCATTCAGAACAGAAAGATATTTCCAAGATGTGTTTTTTATCCTGTTACATTCTCGCCCTACAAGACAAAGACCCCATTACCTATTTGCAGCCCAGGTACTTAAGCAAACCTCTTCCACTGAGCAGACACCAAAGACAACAGAAAGCCCACTACGTGCCATCGGGGCCAAGCCATGTTCTCTGATGCCAGTCCTGTTAACTGACACAAGGTAACATCACTCCTGTTTTGTGCAAGCCTCATTCAACAGCCACCTACTTGATTCTTATTCCCACTCTTGTCACCAAGGGACTAGATGCATAGTTTTAAACTGAGTTTTCCATTAAGTCCCCAATGCATTAGAAATGACTATTAAAAATACCTTCTCCCCCCCTGCCCCCCCCCCCAAAAAAAAAAAGCACTGAAATGAATATCCTGAACCAGAGGAGGATGACAGCAGACAGCAGAAGGGCTTCTTCCATCACTTTGTTTCTCAGAAGATCCACATGGCAATTCTGTGCCTGCGAGGGAGATGGCAGACACTAAAGCATAGCAGGAGAGACACTGTAGGAGTCTGCAATGTATTGCTGATGTGTGAGTAGAGCCAGCCCAAGTCTACCTCATATGAGTGTACCTTTCTCAAACACTACCAGGATGAACTGCTTTTTATTTTAGGTAACAGCACCTCCAAAGTCACGACAGCGTGAAAAAACACGAACTTTCACACTTCATGGCATACACCTGGTAACTCTGGTCTGATGCAGAAGTTTCTCCTAAACCATAACAACACTTACCAAACTCAAACTCTGAATGGAGAGCAGCCTCATGTTGTTGTGTAGTATGCAAATGTACACACCCGTGAAGTAATTTTAACCCATCCCCTCAGTCAATGCATAGAGAAAGCTAAATTTGAGTCTAGGGCATAGCTGCACAGGCTAAAAGTCCCTCCACGAGTACAAGTACAATTCTGCTGCATAAAAAAATCTGGAGCACATTATGGAAGAACACTTACCCCTTCTGGCCTTAAGAGCTGTTGGTGTTCAGCCCAATTAAAGCAAATACAGGCTGATTCAACTAAAGATCGCATCCTGGAAGAGCCATGAGCTCTCAGTTCTTACTGACCTTCAGCACAAAATAGGGCCAATGTGTTCATTCCCATGTCTTGCAGTATAGAGGCACAAAAACACTTTACCCTCATCGCTGAAGCTACAGCTGCCAGAAGTTGTATTAAAAGTTCTCACTTGTTACAGCAATATTTATGGTCTGTACTGGAGCCCAGTTTGCTTGTGCTGCAAACAAAAAAACTGCCTCTGAAGCTCCATTAAAAGAAATTAAATCTGATCTTAAGTTGTCACAAGAATCTCTATGCAAATTATGTCTGAGAAAACGTTGGATGTTGTGAGATAAAATGGAATTTAATCTTCAAATTCTATTTTGAAAGTAAAACCTAGCAAAACAGGATGCCAATCTCCTTCTGAACGTAACTTACAGTAACAAACGCATTCCTCTTATAATGCAGAGGAAGACTGGAATTTCAGTCTCCACAAAAGGCTTAGCCAAAAATGAAGCAACATTGCACATACAGCAAAACTAAAATAAAAGCTTCTCCAATTTGCTCTCAGCAATTCTGAACAGAAAATAATTCTCCAACTCACCCATCTACGCATCTACCATCTGTTTGTAACACTGTTTTCTGCAAAAATTTCAGGTCTCTTTTCCATTTATTAAATATTGTCCAGTATTGCTAAAATTCTCTTTCACATTTCTCCTGCTTTTTGGGGTTACACGTTCTGTTTCTTAATACTTCTAACAGCCCCTTTCACAATAGTCTCTCAGAAGGATTAACAGCACAGCACAAACACTCCAAGAAGAAATAAATCTTACAGGACAAAGGAAACAGAGAACTCAGCCTGACTGAGATGCATGTTATAAATACATTTACTCAGTTAAACTTGCTTCAACTTGCTTTTCTCTTCAGGTGAGCATTTCCAACCAACACTCTCCGTTCCCCCCTCCTCCCTTTCCAGTTCTTTACCCTTGAATTTTCTGCCTAAGACACACAAGTTAAAAATATTTTTCCTAAATACAGTTTTCTTCTCTTAGTTTTAGTCTGCTCTATGCCTAAAAGAGGAAAGAAGACAGAAACACAAGCCAGAAACATGCACTAACCTTGTGACCATGCCCGACCGACACATAGCTTTTCTGCTGCCACTGTCCCCAAACGATTGTTTCCTTTGCGATGACAGCGCCATTAGCAGCTTATGACCCCTCTCAGGCATGACAGGCACATCTCTGCACTTCCCTGCTCTCGGCGAGTGAAACGTTGGAAGTGCCTGCGAGAGCTGCCGTACACACGAAAGAAAAGAAACCGTGCCCCAGCTGCTTGTGCATCTGCGCTGCAGTGTGGCCAGAAGGGACGCCGAGGCAATGACTTGTTTCCTTTGTTACTTCCTGTTTCCCCCCACTGTCAGTGGGCAGCACAGGCTCTGTCAGATTTCCCAATTTCCCAGAGAGGCTGCAAATCAAGCCGTGCACGCATCAAGGCTCCGTGAGACGGCAAGCCAAGCAGCAGAGGGGATTTTCCAGTGCTCGCTCGCTTCCTGGCCACCCTTCAATCAACTGCTTTCCCATGGGAGGAAAAGAAGGTGGGCTTTTTGTCTCGCAGCGTGTCTCACACCAGCAGAGGTATGGTTCAGAAACGCTGCCCATGCTTCTGAAGAGCTCGTGCTTCAGGTATTGGCACCGCACCACAATGTTATGATAAGTATTTCACCTCTGTTTTCCCCTCTATAGCTGGAGCTCGTCCTTCCCTCTCCAACTCAATGGCTATTTAGAAAGATTGCGCAGCTTATACATGCTTTGGAGCAAGTCTTGTCTGTACATCTGACACCACACAAACCACAAGAGGCAATAAAATTCTTATCCAAGGGGCTTACAAAAGAGCAACAATTCTACAGGACAAGTACCAACAGCTGATGATGAATAATAAATGCCGTTGTTTTACACTGGGAACAGTATTATTTTCACTTGGAGCTCTTAAAAGAATTCATATGTTTCACTGGCTTTGTCTGGAGTTAGCCAACACCCTGGGCTAAAAAGTTCAGTTAAGACAAAAAGAACTAGTGTATTTCAGAGCGATCAACAAAACTCACACATGCTGATATGCTGAGTAAAGCTCATCTCGTGTAGTTCAGGGAAATGGCCATGACTCTGTACTCCAGAATGGAAAGAAGTTTCTATATAATGTCTTCACTCTTTGTAAACTACTCAATAGCCAAAGTACAGAAGAAAATAACATTTTGGATACTGGCCCTGGCTACATTGGGTGTAAAAGCACCCACATGCACTCCTTCCATAACCAGGCAAAGTAGGAAGGGCAAGGGGTGTGAATTATCAGACACCTGCTGTCAGCTGAAAGGAGCAGTGTATCAAGACAACATCACGATGCTTTTAAATAAGAAGCAATACTCAGCTGACTCAGTGGTTTAATTAACACATCTTTCACAGATAAAAGCTGCAAAGAATACTACGTTTCAGTGGTTTGTGAATTAAGTTCATTTGTTCCACCCCCAGAAGTTGAAATAGGTGATACTAAGACTTAAATAGTTTAAAGCAGTCCCTCTTCTCCCACTTCTCTGCTAAGCATACTCTTCTGAGCTTGCGTGACCGTTTTGCAACCTTTATCTCTACCTCATTAAAAAAGCTATCATCAAAACGGCAGCACTGAGGAACACTGCAGACCAGCACTTCCGAACACCAGTTCCTCCTTCCCTTTTCTGGCGTGACACACCTTAACTTTTGGTTTTCCCCCTCCAAAGTTTGCAGCTATTAATACCATGCTCTTTGGCCTCTGCAGCCTCATTTTTAATTGCATTTCATATATCAAACATGTTCTTGAAATACCGCTTTCCCATTCTACTCTTTCTGATGTCCTCTCCCTTTCTTCACATAAGGGCTCAGAAATACAGGGTTTTTCACGTCAACTTCCAAGATCCCCTTTTGATTTTTCTGGTGATTTCCAACAGTGTCAAGAATGAATATGGAGTTAGAACAGAATCCATTTCAAACTTGCATGCACGCAAGCTAGTGTTCCAGTGAGGAACACACAAAAAAAACCACCAACAACAAACCAACAAAGAAACACCAAAAAGCCTTTATGTGTTTCACAGATGACCATTTATATGGCAGAATGGAATTTCAGCTTAACGTTCTAGACCAAACATTAATGGACTGTGTTTCAAAATCGCAAATACAGAGTCTAAATAGCCATGAGATCTTAACAGATTTGATTAACACGTCTGTCAGGGAAGTAAAAAAGGCTTAAATGTCCTCCTTCACAATGCAAAATTCAGTTTTGCAAGGAACGTTGGCATATGGTTTTCAGATCACTAACCTTCATTTGTCCCCACAAAATGGTGAGAAGAGGCCTTGCCCCAGATTAGCCCAGGGAGACTTTCAACCAAAAGGAGTTACTTCATTTCTTTAACATTATGAGATTGCACTCAGGGAGAACCAAAACATCAGAAACCAACAGACATTTGGTTTTCATTCCAGCAGGACCACAGCTTGAGCAAGACAGTCAGTCATCTCTGCCAGTGTTAGGAACAGCTCTTGCTCCCAGTCAGAAGCAATCCCACCTCCCCCAGGTTTATGGCAAGCAGGAGCAGTACCAGACATACCCAGCGCCACACTGCCCTTGGCAGTATAAATGCACTAGGCTAGCTGAGGGGCTGAGCTGTCTCTGCAGTGAGAGAGCTTCCTCTTACTGACCACTTTACAGGAAACTGCAAGAAGGGACTGCAAATAAAAGCGGTCTGAGAAAAGCCCAGCAAGAGGCAAGGCAGAAAAATTAACAACAACAAAAAAAAAAGTATAAAAACCAATTTCCTTTAGCCACAGCGACTAGTCAGCTCAGTGGTCAGGTTCCACACAGAGTAACACAAAAGTTTATACATTTTATGTCTCCGTAAAAGCCTATGGTATAGTAAGACATAAAAGCAGACTACATTCTGGTAAAATTCTACTGACTAATGAGCTTGGATCAGGAGTAGATTATTGTAATTTTTATTTATTAATTTTACCAAACCAGTTTAGTCCCAAGTTTCTTGATCACAGTGGAAAAAAACATCCAGTATATTGAACCAGAATGTATCTGTCAAGAGTACACTCTGCAACCACTAATTGTAAAAGAGTAAGGGTAAGTTACTCACCGGAATCCTTCACCTGCTAGGTAAGGCAGTCCTATGAAAATGTGAATAACCACGCATCAGAATTAATCCTGCCAGGTGACCTGCAGAATAACAGTCATAAAAATCATTAACAAAGGGGAGAAATGAAGCCAGAAACTCCAAAAACCCTCTTTCAATGCCAAACAAGTTACAGTTCTTTAAACTTCTACCATTCCCTCATTCTGCTTACTGAGGAACAGCTTAAGAGGCTTTAACAATGTATTACATTATATATATATAAATGTAACTTAGTTTAAGACATATTTACATAGCATGTCTTACTCTAGACCATTCATATACATGTCTGTATGTATAGGCATATACAGCTACAAAGTGTTGGCAGTATATGCACAGCTTGTAAAAATTGACTGAGAATCTGCAGCTGGAAGAGAAGGACGGTCTGCAAGCTGTCAATACAAGAACATTGCCGTTGACCAGATTCTCTTCATCCAGCTGGCCCTCAAAAATCCTCACTGATGTAAACAAGGATAAGCTGTAGTGATTTAATTTAGCAGAGCTTCCCTGGCATAATTTTCTTTGCTGGTGATTTCATTAGGAGTAACTGTTCAAGTTAAGTTTAACAGAATTACACTGAACCAAACGGCCCCTCAAAACTTGATAGCAACATCCATCACCTGGAGAGTTACCTGGGTCTCAAGTCTACCCCAGTCAGACCAGAGCAGTAACACTTGACATATGGAACACTTAAAATGGAAGGCAAATTCTTAAATGCTTGCTGCTTTTCACAGTCTGTTTTGTTTTTCTTTTGTTGTTGGTTTTATGATAAATTCAAAGACACATTACCAAGACAAGATTTCCTTTCACATTTACCATTGAAGCCGGATGGATGCTCCTTTTAACAACTGGCTATACTTGAGGTTCTTGTAAAGAAGAGCGTAAAGTAAGTGCAGCCACAGTTACGAATAAGTGGTATTTTTTACCAGCATTTGTAGCACAACTTAAACGTGACTATAGTTAAAAACTATAACTAAATAACTGAAAAGCACAAATGTGATTGGCAACGTCCTATTCCTGCACGCAGTTGTGCTGCAGACAGCTGCAAAGGGAGTTTCCCCAAATATACATGTATATATCCTGAAAGTGGGAGTTTCCACAAATTATTTATTTCCCTGGCAGATTTCCTCTTTCAGATATTATGGCTGAAACCATAATACCGCTTCGCTATTCTGTAGTGAACTGCATACAATTCCATTACTAATGCACTCTATAACCGATGATTTAGCCAGCACTGTAGGACTCCAAAATAAATTCTGCCTATGTTCCAAAACACCTCTCAGTATTTAAGCTAGCAATCCGTTAGTAAATGGAACACTAAAATAAAGACTGTTAGAAATTTACAAGGGAGATTCCAATAGCCATTGCGGATTATAAAGCGTATCGGATAGGTACATTTAACCTACAGATGTCCCACTATTAAATTTGAGTCTGCTGTTAGGAAATATATTTTTTCTTAGAATTTGATTTAAATCAAGGATGTCAAGAGTACAGGTGTAGGGAAGAAAGATTGCAAAAAAGCACATTTGATGCCTACACTTACGTTCACCATTTTCTACCATTTCTAACACTAGAGCATATCAGCGACAGACAGCATCCTCTTGAATGTTTATCAGCAAAAAAGTGCATTGAGTAAATAGATTAATTCTATCACCGATCCCAGTAACAAGTTTCTAATTGAATAAGGAGCCAAAGTTATGTCATCCATCAAAGCCCTTCAAGCTCTGTGTCCCTCTCCTGGTGGCAGTCGGTAACACTATACTGAACGAGTACACCTCTGCAGGCAAACGGCTGCAACCAGCACCGAAAGAGGAAGCTCAGCTTCTGTCAAACCCTTGGAAAACAAAACGAGACAAACATTTGCTATTTTTGTTTTGCTTATAAAGAGACTATGTGATAAAATTTAAAGACCAAGTGTAACCACAAAGACTTTCTCCATATTTTACTGCTGCACAACGCAGTAGATGGTGCTGGTTTCTAACAATGCACTGAAGCATCTCAGAGATTGCTTTTCTTACACTTGGAAACTCTGACTGTGCACCAGAATCTCAAAATACACTACTAACCATGCAACTGTAATTTATAGAATGAGACAGTCCAACTAGGCTATAATGCTAATGGACAGTCCCCACCTCCAAGAGCTTTGAAGCCTAAGCAGACAAGAGGACAGAAAGAATATATTTGCCAAAAGCTAATTTAATTAACACGTGAAGACGAGTACTGTGCCCCAGACCTCAGGCAGGTAAGTAGGTGGTGCAGAAACAAGGTTTCTTTACTTTGATTCCAATGACTGGTCCTTTTTAAAATCACGATAGGAACTTCTCTTAAAGTAAGGCGTATGAATTTTGCCACTCCCACCTCCAACCACCAAAGACTAAATCAAAGGACTGAAACAGGCTGGAGTATGCATTACAGTACCCAGGATTTAAGGTCACAGTACGTTTCATCACTTCCATGAATACTTGCTTGCCTTTATTTTAAATGCACTGGAAAGAAGATTCTCTGCAAGCCCATGCTTACCTTCTACAAAAGTTGAATTCAACTGTAACCATGTGATTACACATAACTGGGATTTTAGGGGAGAGGGAAGTTGCATAAAATACACCTATAACTATATATAGATATAAATACATATGTATATTAATTCATTTTAAAATGGTGTATAGTATGAACTCAAGCAACCTTACTAGGCTTCTTAGCAAGATGAGCTACAGAGGATACCTCACCCTTGTGCACTGTTCTTCCTAAAAGTTTCCTTTGCAAAGCTCTTTCAAAGCAGCACAGCCAGACCCCTTATGGAGCTGAACTGGCTGTAGTAGAAGATCACTCTTCCTTACAACGTCCAAAATCTCGTGTTTTGTGCCCTGCCTAGAGCCAGTGGCCGTGATCTCCAAGGAGTCTGTGCAGCGTGCTTCCATTTCCAAGCTCTGGTATTCCACAGAACACAAGGTTTGGCTTACAGATGGAGCATGTAGTGTTTCAGCAGAAGCTTTTACAGTATTTATGGAGTATCTTGCTTTTAAACACACCCTGGATATTCTTAAGCCCTTATAAATACAAACCTCTTTCTGTACACAATGAAGGACTGAAACTGGATCTCACTTGCACAAAAGAAATTAAGGAATCGGGGTCAGTGGATTAGTCTTGTTTCAAACTAACAAATCAAAGCTGACATCTCTGCGTGCAGTAAACACAGCAGCTCTCCCAGACCCAAGCCAAATGACTGACCGTATGGACCACAGATGCACTGATTCAGCTGCATGTTTCTGGCACCACAAAACAGAAGCTGTACAGATGCTGAGCTCTAAGGAAGAAGCTGCTGTTTCTGCACGCTGTTTAAAACATGGTATTTGTGACACTTCATATAGGATGGAAACCATACAGGCAGATACACAAAGTCCTCTAAAAAACTGCACTTACCAGAGTGTGAACACGTATTGCAAGTGTGTTTGGATCTACAGTCCTGAAAAGAACTCTCAGCTGTAGAGGCATGCTAGGAAGTGTAAGAAGTGCATTAAACACTGCCCAGAAAGGCTCTCCTTCCTCCAGGAAACACCAGACGAGCTTACAGAACACGACAGTCATCTGATGTTAGGCAGTGAGCCGCTATGTTAATGAAGGGCACTGCCCTGTACCTCTGGGGGAGACCAAAACCTAGCAGTCCTAACGCTTCCAACTAAAATTCCCCCATTACATACTTGAAAAATGTGTCTACCAAATTTTGTAACATATTTCCAAATTTGGCATCACGGGTTAGCAAAGGTGCTAATAGTCACAAAGGCGCACAGTTTATGAGATAAACCATTAGAGATGCATCTTTGACAGCCTAAGTAATTTTTGCTCCCAAGAATCACCTTCATGCAAAGAAAAATTACAAAAAGCAGCTGGATTATTTGCTGTGTCTTATCACACCAAAGAAACAAAAGCACCATTACAGTTATCAAAAGGAAATCCTGGAAAATAGCTTGTTTTAGCTTGTAGAACTGCAAACTCTTTCCACCTCCTGCTATAAAAGTTATATTCCATCTATACACGTGCATGTTTATATGCATACACTATGTATATATATTCATATGTAAGAATAAAATCTATTATTTCAAAAGAAACACCTTTAACAAAGAGCAGCATAATACTGCAGCTTTGATTAACAACAGCCTTGCATTTGTGGCTCTTCTGTTTTTCTTGGAAGAGCCGTGAACAGATGGCGGCTAGGTTAGTCCAGCTAGAACATGGGGCCAAATTTTTCTAACTATATAAACAAATACATCCATTTTTATTGGCATCTAAGCAAGGATAAATATTAAGATATCAGAGATGTATTGTTCCTCCTCCAAAGGCCTCTTCCCCATAAGTAAAAAAGAAATGAAGAAAGAGCAGCAACTTACAGTTTCATAATCTTCTTAAATAAGTCAGATTCTTCACAAGATTTAATAATAATTGTCTATTTTTTAAATGCAGACAAAAGACAACTATAATAAGTTACTAAAGAATACAAAAAAAGTGTTGTGGTTTGTTTAATGGGCAAGAGGAACATAACAAAATTACTGCACTTCACTTCCTTCCTCTCCTGTGTAGTCTACCTGAGAACCAGCAACTGGCGTGGCACGAACAAAAGCAATGGGCACAAACCCTGTGACAGTTACAGCTTAAAGCTCTTCAAGTTTGGATTTTTTGATCATTTGGAACGCTATGTAGTTTTCTTTACAATTTTCCATTCCACTTTGATAGAGATGCAACCATTTGGTTAGAAATTACAAGGAATCTGCTCCCCAAGGCCCACCATGCCTTTTGGTATTTTGGCTGTTCTACAGAATACCACCCTCACTCCTCATCCCAGTACAAGTTTCCCTCTCCTCTTGCTAGGTGAGGTTGCTGAAATATTGCAACATAAAGCCATCAGACCTTAAGCACTACGTCACACTAAGTCATGAATAGTGGCATAGTTTATCTGCTTCTTAGCACAGGACATTAGGAACACCTCAGGTTTATATTTGCTTTTCACTTGGACTTCCTGCCTGATTATCAAGCCAAGTTCTTTTTTCGTCATCACTGCTCAAAAAGCTAAAACCCCAACAAGAAGAAATTAGAAAAAGGAAAGGAAGCCTGGTGAACATCACTACCGCAAGCGGTACAGACTGTGTGGGAGGCAGGGCTTTCTCACAGGTTGTCTGTGACAGGAACAGCTTCTGCTTCCACGAGGCAAGAATGACACCTCACAACTCCTGACCCATGTGCCAGGTGTACTTCTTCCACGTACCTTAACACAGACCCAGAGCACTTAAAGCAAGCTCCTACCAGAGTGCTAGACTACACACCTTGTGTCATTTCCTCAGGGCTGCAAAAATGACAGAGAATAAGTAACACACGGCAGCCTGGTGACTCGGCATGCTGACCAGAGCGGTGGAAGTGGCACAGATCCACCCATTCGTTCATTTCCCCCTTCCTGGCTGAAATGGAAGAGGCCATCCCAGGAAGGATGGGAACTGACCAGGACCTCCAGCTGAAGAGTTTCAAGCAAAAAGCCTTCTGCCTGCCACATTTTGTCCCAAAGATGCTGTTGCAAATCCCTCCTGCTTGCCTTTCTCTCAACAGGCGGAAAACACTGATCAAGTACCATCCCCTTTGAAGGAAGGCCTCCAGTCCTGAAGAAGATTCCTAGCTCCCAGCTCAACAGCAGGCTGACTGCTGCTAGGTCATTACTCAGCAGCACGACATCGTTGCAGCCCATTAGACCAGAGGTTAGTACATCTTCAGGAATTAACATCTTCACTAATCCCTTGCACCACCTGGCAGCGTGATGTTGCTGGGGAGCTGAATCATGCAGAGCAAGGGCAAAAACAGCATCGGTGGAACTGCCACGTCACCCCGGCGGTCCTGTCGCTCTGCCAGGCTGGGAGGAGGAGAAACACCATGCAGGGGATGCCATGGCGCCGTGGAGGAATGGTTGGGCACCAATCCAACAGATACCTGCAGGGCTTAATGGCTTTGATACCACTCAGTACCGCGTGCATTTGGAAATTCCATCTTATCAGCGTTGCTGCCGCTGTTACTGCAGCGGTTATCTGTACCTCGAAGCTAAGTATGGGATACTCAGCAAATCCACACGTTCTCTGATAAGCTTTTAATTAGCCCCTTCAGCCACTTAGGTCAGCATCTTTCTGAACTCCAGCCATTTCACCACAGCTGTGATATCTGCCCAGGCAGAGAAATAAGGGCTTTTTTTTTTTTTTTCCTGGGGGAAAAAAAGTTTTTAAAAATGACTCACTGAGGCTTTGAGCTCAGAGGGAAAAAAGAATTTCACTGTGAGTTCTTCTCATAACAGCTACTCATAAATACAATGATTTCCTCTATAAGTGGCTAGAGAATAGCTACACTCTCTCCTTCTGTTCTCCTACTTTAACCTTAAAAGCACACTTAGAGCATTCCTCTTTCCCTTCCAAATTTCCCTCCCCCCCCCACTGCACAGTCACACACCAAGCATTTATCTAGCATAACCCCAGCACCCTGCCATGCTTAATTGACTGCTGAATAAGAGTACCCACACAAGCTTATTGATGGGATAGATTTGGGCATGGGATAAGTTTGGGCCAGGCTATCCATCAGCCTACTGTTTGCACAGGTTCTCCTAAATCCAGGACCACAACTCCATCGTATATAATCCCACTGGTATTCCTGCTCTTTGGAGAGAAGTACCAATCTTACAGCAAGACATCTTTGCCCTCGCTGCAAAGGGTATTTTGACTTCTCAGAAAACCCTTTTTAGTTCCTGTAGCATATATTCACCTATTCTTGTTAAACACAAGTCTCTGGTTTGGAATCACAGGTACATATTGTCCCAGACAGCAAACAGCAGAGACAACACTGGAGTGCCCCATGCTCTGACAGGGGATGCCCACTCCGACAGCAGGAAGCGTATTTCCCCTACAACATGTCCAAGAGGCTGTATACAGAAATCCCACTCCACTCACAGAATTGCACAGTTAAAACTGTGCCGTACTTTGGAAATGCACCTATTTGGCTCAAAAACAGAGACTGGTTAACTGACTGAAAAGGAACAGTGAAAAGCTCCGATGTTTAAGCCTGACTGATTCAAGAAAGGCACTTACCAGTTACAGGTTCTCAGCAGCTGTGCAAAACAGGACACTTTTGCCTAAACATAGCTCAGAGGGCCTCATTTTGATTAGCAAAGTTTACAGATAGGATAAGTCTCGATTTAGCAAATTATAAGCTTTTCCTCTGTCCATAGGACCTTTAGGCTTACAGGCTAGGTTTCTTTGTGCTAGATTTCTCTCTGCATCATTAACAGGACAAAGTAGAAAAATACAAATTTTTCTAGGAATCCAGGAAAGTACAGAAAACAAAGCAAAGGAGGAGACTAGCTCTCACACAAGCCTACATACCTGAAGTATACAGTTTTATTAACACAAGGAAAAATGAGAAGCAGACTTCAGTTGGTCAAAACTGTGCAATTGCTCAGTTTGGATAGAGGCGCACGGTATGAGCTAGCGATGTCCAGCAACAGCCTGGGCTGTCTCTGCAGTCAGGCCATACCGCAGTGCTCCAAGAGAAGGGATGCTCTCGCTTGAAACAACTGCCTTGCACCTGTAACTCGTCAAACTCAGCATCTTCAGTGTATATAGCAAGTTCCAGCTCGATGTAGAACAGTTATGTGACATGTTGGAATAGGATTACTCTTCAGCACCGTCAGGGTAACAATTTACTCTTTTTAGTAGGGTTGTCACAAGATTAGAGAGTAGGAGTTTAAGCCTCTGCTGCTTGGTTGCAGGAACCAGCTCTCACGGTTAGCTACGTTCTCGTTTGAATGCTAACCTCAGCACTTACACGCACGCAAGCAACTTCTGCTGAACCGAAGGGGAACTAAGGAGACCGAGATGAAATTTGTAAGGACAGGGCATTTAAACCAAAGCTTTTTACTTCATAGGAGGGTTTTTTAAAGTTTTGCAAATATTCCAATGGAGAGATTGTCCCTTACTCATCTCAAAATGGTAAGAAGTATGTGAAGTGTTGAAAAGTGATTTAAGAGAGCTAATAAAACGTGAGATTAAGGACCATTTCAAAGAGGATTTAATTTGGAATAAGATTTGCATGTAGATCCTGAAAAGAAATTTTGGATCAAATCTAGTTTCTACTTTTATGGTGTAACGCCCAAAATCAGAGCTCATGAGACATTTAAACTCAAAATGAGCTTTGGGTTTTTTTCTCTCCTCAATAGACTACCATTTATTTAATAGGAAAATATGCAAATATTTATAAAAATGACTGTTTCCAGAATGATGATTAATTTCTATCACTACACTAGCCGAAGTTAAAAATAGAACAGGGAAACAAAGCTTCCTACTGAACCACATTCATTTTTTTCTTCTTCTTTCAGTCTTTCAAGTCGTATTTAACCAGATAACACGGAGGTATTCACAACAATCTACTTCCTCTGCTCTTCTTATTTGTTACTAAATGGTTATTACGTGAAAAATGAAAATGAAAACACATTTTTACATTTACTGGAATCTGCTGCAGAATCTGATATGCTGCCCTAAAGTGCTCCATAAAGAAAAATAGAGACATTCCAGTGACTGACTTCAGCACAGAAAGGCTCTCCTGAAGAGAAGGAAGCTTATTTGTCTGGAGAAGAACTGAACATGAAAGTGGAAATTGACGTGTTAAGTGAGATTTCCCTCCTCCAAGGGTTCTTGGTTTTTGTTTTGCATAGCTTTAAATGAAAACCTCAGTGCTAATACAAGACGAAGCTGGAGTTATTTAAAGTCACTTCAATGTAAGAACATTTAGAATTCAGTGTTGCTTTTGGGTTTTGTTTAAAGATTAATATTGCACAGCAGAGGTTCATGGTTCATCTGAAGAGGCAGACAGCACATGAATCTACACCTGGCCTTTTTTCCAGTCTGTTAAAGCAGATTAGCACCCAAAGATGCAGCACAGCTGGCAGCTCCAGGGTGGCTGACCTGAACAACGAGGAGGTGCATTAACACTCAGAGTCACAATGGAGATGGGGTGACCAAAGCCCACCCTAAATTCACATTCTTGTCCTCACAGAGAAAACTCACGCATGCAGACTACTTTCCAAAGATCCAGCATGCTGCATTTTTTGACCATATTAGTACTAAACCTAGGAATCCTAAATCTTCCTACCTGTGTCTACTATCCTCCCTCCTCTCTTTGTTTGGATCTGCCACATACTTCTGAGAAATCTTTTGCTTTTAGTCACGTCTCTGTTATGCAGAGATCACCTTTCATGATGAGTCTTGCAGTACACTTCCCATCAGCTCTTCCTCTAGCCAACAACTGAAACACAAGGATCGTTGAGGCAGCAACAGATCCAAACATGCACACTGGTGCCATAGGACTCGCAGCCTTTTCTTTCCGAATACTGTCAGAATCAGGAATGAAGAAGGTAATTAATTAAAGCTCCAACATGCAGGTTGTTTTTCAGCAAGATGAGACTAAGAGCTTAACTGGAACTCAGTGTTCAGACAGGGTGCTGGATTTTGCAAACGAGCTGCAAGACAAGAGATGAGCTGTAACAAAGGCAGTGGTCACAACACTAAGAACTGGGGCCTTTAATAAACTTCTGGTCAAGGTGTTGCTGCTCCTGCTTTGCTCTAGGAGTGAACAGCTGCTGTCTAGAGGTACGAGCCAGTTTTGTGGGAGGTTTTTGTTTTTTTATTTTAAAACTCACTTAGTTATAGCGAAACTGACACAGTGCCTGAATTTTAGCAGTATTGCAGTGCTGCTCCATCTGTGCAAACAACACACCAGAGCTGCACAGCACAGTTAAAAATAACTGGTAAGATCAAAGAGTCGATCCATTTCCAGTCTTTCTGTCACCCCGTTCATTCTGACAGAGGAAGGAGAAAGCAAGCAAAAACCCCCACCTCTGCCTGGAGGCTCCATCACAGCCTGTTACCATTTCTGCAAGTATGCTGAAAACAGCCAAAAGACAGCGATGCAGCTACCAGGCAGGGGGAAGGAGGGAACGGGAGGTGAGCAAACAAATCACCCTGACATGATGACCACCCTAACATGGGTGTTCAATGAGTGTATGTAGCAGAAGACAGATGCTGTGATGGCATCTGCTTTATGGGGCAAAAACAATGCTGTCTACACAGAAACCCTGACTGAATTCTACCTCTGAAGAACTGAAGTAATTTAGAAACTGCCAGCTCTGCAAAAGTACCCAGAGCATTGGAAAAGCATCTTTATTTGTCATGTTTAAGAAGCACAAAATGTTGCCAACCACTAAATTTGAGTCTCAGTTCTTTTAAGGCTCCAGCTACTATGTTGAGAGATTTTAGGATTTTTAAAAGAGCATGTTATCCTTCAGTTGGAGGAAAGACTGAAAACATACAGTGCACAAACCCTGCAAAAACTGAGTAATAAATGCTTGCTTAAAATATATGCAACTCTCTCTTCTTAGAGACCTCACTCATTACCTCTGTATATTTGTCTAGTGTTCCTATCAAAAAACATAGAATTCTAAAATTTGGGGAAATATTACTCAGTGATGCCACCAGATTTCTTAAAAAAAAAAAAACAAAAACAAAAACAAAAACAACAACAACAAAAAAAAAACTAAAGCTCTTATTTTGCTCAGTTGTTGCTCCTGTGTGAGTTCTGATGGAAATTCCATTTTCATGTTTTGAGGAAACAAACAAGACATCTTTCATTCCAGATCGAAGAGCTCTTACTGGTGAGTTCATGATTAAGGGCACAAATCCAAGTTTCTCCTAGTAGTCTCTTATGGTGAGGCTGCAAGGATAATGAAATCAAAGCCTTGATTAAATATGCTCGCTGAGTTTTCTGTTTGGGGATTGCAATATAACCCTGCACTGAAACAATCAAGAACACCAATGAAGTGTTCTACAGTTGTATATGTGTTTTCTGCATGCGTGTGCTCTGTATCAATGCCTACATAAATTAGAGTCAGACATACTTAAAGAACAGAACTCAAAATTCCCGTCTTCCTGAC
The DNA here is from genome assembly GCF_964211825.1 of Aythya ferina. Lineage (NCBI taxonomy): Eukaryota > Metazoa > Chordata > Aves > Anseriformes > Anatidae > Aythya > Aythya ferina. The sequence goes on along the minus strand of NC_140300.1, from coordinate 9,461,301 downwards.
CTAAAGTATCCAAGGAAATGGTCTACAATCACAAAAACATGTACTTATAAGATACAGTAGAGTGATTGCATGTAACTATGGAAAAACAAATCATTTACCTTTTAAAAGCATACAGATGCAAAGCCAGCTTGAATTAGGAAGTTCCTTATTTCACAACTTAACACTAGAAGAGCATGAGAGAGGGGAAAAAGTTAGAAAGGTACACGCATTCCCTGGAGGATGATACATGCCTCGTGATGGAAGTGCACCTACTGATCTGCTAGGCCAGAATGATCCTGATGGTACGTGATTAATGGTGTACAATTTGACAGTCAGTATCATAATTTAGCAAATGCAAAATATGAAAGCTTTCACGATAATGAGTTGAACAGTGAGAGTTTTCAAACAAAGAGGATGAAAATAAGAGTTTCCTAGGCATCTAGTGGTAGGACTAGAGGAAATGGCCTCAAGTTGCGCCAGGCGAGGTTTAGATTGGAAATTAGGAAGAAATTTCTTCTCAGAAGGAGCAGTCAGGCACTGGGACAGGTTGCCCAGGGAGGTGGTGGAGTCACCACCGTCCTGTTCAAGGAAAGGTTGGACCTGGTGGTTAGGGACAGGGTTTAGTGGGTGACATTGGTAGTACGGTGACAGTTGGACCAGATGATCTTGGAGGTCTTTTCCAACCTTCCTGATTCTATATTCTGTATCTTGTCATTTTATCTGTGGTCTTTCCAGAAAGGTAAGATTACAAGGAAGTAACAGGTCTGCCTTTCCTACCTCTCTGCAACCACAGATAGAAAGATTAATCCAGAAACAAAATGCAGCAAGCAGGTACTCCTAAAGATAGCCAAAGGATTGCTTCTTTCAGGCCAGCTAGCTAGCTCAGCAATTTACAACAATTTTGGTAGACAGATCCAGGCTGTGCACTTTCACAAGGCTAAGATTTGCCAGAACAACGTTAGGGAAAAACTTGAGAGAGCGCACTAGGTACAGATCGGAGTCCCTGAATCAGTCTGCTTAAACTGGCCTGTGATGGCGGAAGGAAGAAGCGTTACAGTAGCTGTGCAAGCTATTCTCTTCCCTCCTCCTAAATGATAATTAAAAAAAGCTTGTGGAAGCTGCAGAGACAAGCATTGCTAAGGACAGATTTGATTTCTGAGCAGAAAACTGTAATTCCTTCTCTGACTTTCCTGCACTGTACATTGCCTTTAAATATCATTCTGCCAAAGACATCCAGATATGCGTAACTGCTGCAATGACACCTAGGAAAAGAAAAGAACTGGGTCATTACTATAAATGAGCTGGCAAGCGAGTAAACTAAATAGGTTATTTGTTGCTAGCATGGTGGGATAGAGGGAGCACATTCAGGTTTGTTTCCATAGGAAGCCATGTCTCTGCATTCTTCCCTAATTATTACTTGGCCTTGTTTAGAATTCATCCCTGGCCTGAGGAAAAACAGTTTTCAGATTCCTGCATGCGTTAAATGAAACGTGGACTCTTCAACCCCACTTCTTTTTAATAAAAGAAAAATGAGAAAGACAACATAGGAGCTCACGGATAAGAGACAAGAACAAAAAACAACAACCTTCAAATAACTCTTGGAGCAATCCTATGGAGAAGCACATTGCTCTTAGAAAGCACAGTGCATTGAGAATTCTGTTACATGCTCTGGTCCAGTCATCAGGCTTCAGCAAGCAATCTGATGAGACGCACGCTTGGACTATGCAGCACGGGAAGTAATTCCTTAAGGCTAACAGTGATACCCCAAACCGAACAGAACTTCAGTGCCTTCAATTCTTTCCTCAAAACATCACACAAGGTATAACTTGCTAGACATTTGGGCATTAAGACCAGTGGAAGAGGTGCTAACGAGAGTTAGCAATGGTCCATAAATATGAAAGGAACTGGCACTGATAAACGTACATGAGAAAAGAGTGTAAAAAATGCGCACTCCCTTTAGCACTGTATGTATGAAAATGTGCTGTCCCTCTCTTGCTGCCTCAGGTCCCTCTGTGTCCAGGCTCATCTCTCCCATCTTCTCTCCTGACACTGTTGACTCCGTTACAGGTTCAAATGCAAAAACACAGCAATGTCATCAGGAAGTGCATTTGTGGAATAAATTCTCCTTAAAAAGGGCAAGAAACATGCAAGACAAGACAGTTCATGACTTGCTATGCAGGCCAGTAATAGCTATCTATAAGGTTGTTTTCTCTCCTACCTCAGAAATCCCCATCAAAAGACTAAAGGCATTGTGGCAGAATCATTGTATCGATACTTTCGCATCTAAACAAAACCAGCTCACTGGAAGTCCCCAGATAAATCCCTTGATAAATTCCCACACTTGTTTGCAGGGCTACCCATCGATTCTACTGAGAGCCTGAGCAACCATGAAACACCCTGCCAGATCTGGTAGAAGTAACAAGCCAAGATCCTGATCCTACAACCATACAGATAATCGGTTTTGCAAGTAATAGGGTACTCACATCTGCAAGTACTTTTAAGATCAGGGCTTAAGCCAGGAGCAACTAATTGACACAATGCTTGCAGGGCTGCACATTCCAAATGACTTAAGAAACTGCTGGATAAACTGGCAAGAGCAAGAGTTACCCATTGTCTGGCACCTCCTGCCAAACAGACTGGAAGAAATGCCAGCACCAAGTCAACGTCGTCAAGTCAAAGCTCATTCCCCTCCATTACCACAGCCTCATTGTAGTGTAACGCACGGCAATAAGTGCATTAACAACCCGAGGGCTACGGGGTGAGGCACACACAACACAACCACCAGAGGCTGAGTGTCAAAAGGGCTTTTCCTACAGGTAAAACGACAAATGCATACATTTGGTTTACATTTTTGATCATCCATGTTTCTTTCAACGTTACAAGACAGAAGTTAACAGATCTTAATGAGTTTCCATTCTTACTGTTGACTATCAAAGTGGCTGCGATGTTTGGTTTTCCACCGAAGGAGGCTACTACATGTCCATTTACGTAAAAATTTGAAGTAGGAGACTTTTCTTGCTACCTCTTTTTCTGTAGGGTAACTAAGTTTTCTAACAAATTAGATTTAAAGCCTGGTCTTAAAAGACCACAAGTCCAGGGGTTTACCTGCATGTGGCATCTTACAGATTCAGTCAACTGATCAGACTGGCCTCAAACACGTGGTGTTTGTCACTCAGACAGCCCTGCCAGAGATGCCTGCAAGAATTCATCTGTGGATTCATTCTTGGTGGTTTGAACACTTCAAACTTTTTCCAGAACTGGCATCTCTGTATCTCCCTCATTTACAACTTCCAAAAAAAAGCTCTTTGTTAGCTGGATTTTTTAGAATGAAATTTGTCATGCTTTATGGAGAAGTTTGTGGAGAGCTGGGAGATCTCAAAAACGAAAAACACACAAACAGGAAACAGCGTTTAACCCACCGCTAAGCTGACCCAGCACTGACTCCTCAGGAATGGAATATTGGCAAGGGGTATCTATTAATCAGCTCTCTTGCAACAGCAGGATGGCTCCAAAATACAGTAACAGGAAGGGAAAGGAACATGTGTTATGCCTAAAAGAAAAACAGCAAGTTAGGTTTAGTTCCAACTGTAGCTTGAAGGAGGTATCTGAATGAAACAAACTGCAGAGGCTCCAGCTGTACCTGTCCTGTACACATAAAGGTAAGAGCAAACAGAGGAGGTGTATCAGTCAGCCATTCATTCGTTTCATACCCTCTTCCCCCGGCCATAAATCGCTGAGAGCAGAGTGAAAGTGGACATTTTGTTTCTCACAGTAGGAAATGCACCAGTTGAATGCAACTAACTTCACACAGGAAGCTCAAGTCCTGCCTGCGTGCAGGCCAGCCGGGGCGCGTGCACCAGCAGGAGCGGCTCCGCGGCACCGCTGGCCTGCGACAGGGAGCAAGGATGGTCCTGTCCCACCACTGACCCATGGCAAAGGGGCCTTGGCGGATGGGCTGGGAGGAGGGGAAGCATATATCCAGTTTTGGGATATCAGTATTATTTGTTATCAATTTCTACTGGTCACTTGTGGGACAGAAGTTGATGAATTAAATAAGCACAAACCATCTGTCCTTGCTCTCTGCAGACACAAAACCACGCTCCGGGCAGAGCCGACACCTGAAGCTGAGCAGCAACCACAAGCCTCAACCGAGAGGGCAGCGTGAACCAAACCAGTCTTGAAGGAGACGACAAGGCTAAAGAAAACACCGTTAAAGATGCACTTGCAATCCGCGTTTCATCTTGAAGAGCTCCTGCCTCATCCTCGAGCACACGCTGTGCGTTATCACTGCAAACCCGCTAGGAAACCGCCCCTGATGCTCACAGCACGCCACCAACACCGCGGCTCGGCTGAAACCGGGCATCGCCTTCACCCGGGGAGGTACGAGGGGCTTTGTCCCCCTGCCCCACAGCCCGGGGGGACACGGGGCAGCCTCCTGAGGGAAGCCGCCGGCCGCGGGCACCTGAGGGAGCCGCCGGGGAGATGGCGGCGGCGCCGGGCGCGGGCACGCCCTCACGCCCCACACGAGGGCTCCTCCGCGGCGGCCGTGCCCCGCCAGAGCCTCCCCGGGAGAAAGGAGAAGGGAGAGGGGGAAAGTGAGAGAGGAGAGGGGCGAGGAGAGGGGAGCGGAGAGCCGACAGCACGCGTGGGGCTCCCCCTGAGGCGAGGCGGCAGCCCCGCGAGGGGAGCGCTGAAGGAGGAGGGCGCGGGGGCAAATGGCGGCTGGGCGCTGAGGGGAGCGGGGCTCTTACCTCAGCTGGGCTCCGGCTCGGCTCCGCCGGCTGCCGCTCAGCCCCGCTCCGGGCAGAGCCCGGCCCCGCACGGCGCTCGCCGCGCCCAGCGCCCGCCCCTTCCTTCACCTGCCGCCTCCCCCGGCCCTGCCCGGGAAGGAGGGAGCCGGGGTGGCGGTGGAAAGCCCCGCCGAGGGGGTCGCGCCTCGCCGGGCTCCCTCAGAGCCGCCGCCATTGTGGCCCGGTGCCCCCCGGCCCTGCCCGGTGTTGGCACAAGTCGCAGCTCCCGGCCCCCGGCCCCTGCCATCCCCTGCGGGCAGGTGCTCCCCACACAGAAGGGGCTTCCCAGCCTTTGGGATCCCCAGCTGATAGCAGGGTGACCCGCACGGACCTTGGTCCCTGCCTGGAGGATGCCAAGGCTGAGGGGAAAGCTGCTCGTAAAAGGAGCTGCTCGTAAAACATCTGCAAATCACAGGTTTGTTAAGGTCGGAAAAGACCTCCAAGATCATCTGCTCCAACTGTCCTACCACCAATATCACCCACCAAACCGTGTCCCCAAGCACCGGGCCCAACCTTTCCTTGAACACCCCCAGGGACAGTGACTCCACCACCTCCCTGGGCAACCCGTCCCAATGCCTGACCGCTCTTTCTGAGCAGAAATGTCTCCTCATTTCCAGCCTGAACCTCCCCTGGTGCAACTTGAGGCCATTCCCTCTGGTCCTATCACTACTTGAGAGCTGGCATGTGGTCAGAAAGGTATTTGTAAGCAGTCTAAAAGGTGACTTAAATATTGATAAGAAAACGTTCATTTCATTCTCATATATGTTCATTTAAGACATGATTTTATTTCATTCATACCTCGGGGCTGTTGCTTTTCCATTTTCCTTTTATTACTTCCCAGATTTCTTTTTCTAGCTGAAAACAAAACAGAAGCAAAAGAAATGTTTTTCTTTTAAAACAAGTAGAAAAATGAAAAATTAAAGTGACACTTAAAAATATAGAGAAGAAAAATACAAAAAAAAATGTTTAGCAATTTAGAATGCATTTTCCATCTTGTAGAAATGATACACCAAGTAGTAGTGCTAGTGTGAGATCAGTATTGTGAGAGGTACACAGCACACACCTTTAACTCCATTTACTTCTGTAACAAGAACAGAACAGAAGTGAAAAAGCACTTCATAAAGCATTTCTATCTAAAACACTGATACTGGCGTAATTCTTCAGATTTATTTGAATAAAGAGTGGCAGGTCCTTTGCTGATTACCCCGCTAATATTTTAAGTTAGTTTTAAAGCCCTTAACCTTTACAATAGCAGTAAATGGTTTCTGTGGTCAGAGAACACAGTGGTGCGGTATTTCCCATGAGTGCCATTTATTAGTATTTCTCTGTCATTCATAAATTTTTGAAGTATGAGGCAGCAAAAAGAATCAGACAATCATTTTCTGAACACAAAAGGGATGGCGCTTGGTCTGTGAAACAAAGCCCTGTGCTGTAGGTACAGCAGAGACTAGCAAAAGCTGGCTAGGAAATGCGGGTTAGCGTTGAGCCTTGACTGATTTAGAGCATAAGTACCGTGCTGTTTACACCTACCACCTGATCTGCAGGAGTCTTTATGTAAAGAAAAACATCACTTCAGAGTACAAGGGAGTAATTGCACTGGCAGAGCCTAAGGAAAATGAAGTGCCTTAAGCTTTCCCACGACATGTGTCTTGGCTGCAGCCAGCACCAGCCTTTTCCCCGGCCTTAGCTTTCCTTTGCAGAAGGACTGACAGCTGTGCACAACCGTGGGCAGGCTGTATAACGTGAATAAGTCCCATGAGAAGACCGCAAGAGGGAAAGCTGCTTGTGTGCAACACTTCCACTAAACTCAGCGTGAATTCTGTGTCAGAACATCCTGACTTGTTTGGTGGAAATTACAGCAATTATTTTCCTGTCTGACTGAATCCAGAACTTTTAGTCTCCAGAGAAGACGGATTAGTGCACTGAAAGCACTGAGCTAAAGCAGGTGCAGGGAACCTTCATGTTGTTGGCTGAGTATGCCCAGTGACTTCATTTTATACGGTACAGCCCATGATTAAAATCAGAGCGTGTTATTACTGGACAGCAGAGCATGTCAATGTGTGGTCTGCCAAAGGTGTTGGAAAGGCATGTTTCATCCTTAGCAAGGAAAGTGTTCCGCACCCTGAACTGAAGGCTGACAAGCCTTTACACACACTGTGTTACAAGGTCAGAGGCCTTTTTACACCTTTCTTCTCAGCTAAGTTTTCCTCTTGTTCAAGCGAAGCTCTCCGTGTGACCTAAACTGCATGCAGTATTCCAGCTGAGAGGACCACAACACACACTTACTCCTCCTGGAAATGGCTTTTAGGATCACAGTTGTGTAGTGTCAGGAAGTCATCGTTATTTTATGAGCTTGCTCTTTCCGAGTTGTCTCAAAGGGATGAACTCCTTACTTACATCCAAAGCCTTTACTAGCTCACAGCTGACCAATACTGTTGATTTATGGCATTCTGATCACTGAAGCCACCCAGTAATGTTGAATTGTAATCCTCTCCTGTAGCGAGGCAACACCCCAACTTCATTTTATCAGTGCATACAACATTACTTTCCCCTAAAAAATTCATGCTCTTACCAAAGAGGATGGTCAGACTAGTCCGACATGGCCTACATCGGGGAAGAAAAAGTTCCATTTTATTCCATTTGCCTCTACATCCTTAATTCCTTTTTTCTTCAAATGTGTATATAAAATCAGATTGAAGGGACTATAACTGTGATACTGATTTCACTTCTTAAATACAGCATTTGTATATCCCTCGCTATGAAAAACAGCATATGATCTTCAGCTGGACTGGATTCCCCACCTAACAGACTTATCGAAACCATTTGTTTGTGATTTCATCAGCTCGGAATTCCGAGGATGCTGTCCCTCGCTGCATCGTGGCCCTGCTTCCTCTTTTTCTCTTCTTTTGTGTGTGCCTGCAAACCCTTGGGCTCTTTGTGATGATTGTCTTTGCCTGTATAATTTGGCCTGCCTTTTGGCAATTCTCACTTCCTGAGCTCGATACATAGCTTACTTTTGCTGATCGGTCTTTCGTTCATTTTTTTTTTTTTCTCAGAATCTCTGTTTATACCTGCTTTCCCATTCGTGGTGGCTTTCTACACGCTTTGAGCTCCAGCTGGTGAAGCTTCTTTGAAAGTTTTCTATAAAAGTTCCTCTCCTTGTTTTCCACAAAGTCACGTGGGGCTCAAGTTGTAAGGAGAGCCCAGTGCAGGCTGTCTGCACCAAACCGAGCATCATCAAAAAAGCAACCTGGGGTGGGAAGGCTGCTGGGTTTTGGTTTTGTTTATTTATAATCCTGTCCATTATTCCGTAAAGTGTGTGGTAAAATATCCTCAGTCCCAAGGAACAGAAGAAGCACGTATGTTAAGATTTAGGTACTCTTGCCTTGCCTTGTGACAAGAACTGTGCCAGATTTAAAGCTGGTACTGTGCTACTGGTGAATTTTCCTACTGTAAGAGTGTGGACTGGATTACCTGTTTAAATATGCACCACCAGTGCTTTAAACATACTCAGGTGCTTTTCCACCTATTGCTCTACCCCAGAATCACAGCCAGTTTTGATGTTGCTTGCTGCTGTTTCTTAGTTGCCATCCCTTCCTGGGAATGCAGACTGAAATCACGAGTGTCCAGAGACAAGATCCCAAGAGGCCCTAACGGGGGCCTCTTAAGCCAAGTGCAGTACACAGAAATAATAACATTTGCCCTGAGATGCGCGAAGATTCTGATTGTTCTCCCCAAAAGGCATGTGTTAAAATGACAATATATTTAGTGTAAGGAGGGTTCTTGTCTCTGTTAGTTAGAAGTACCAGAGGAACATGACAAATATTTAGATTCCAAAGATAAAGAGATCTAAAAAAGAGCAAATGTTTTCTTTAACAGTATTCTCTGTTGTGTTTATAGGACTCTTACCAAGCCTTTGGTAAAAATAAAGCCTTTGTGTTTTTTTTTCTTTCCTTCCAATGCTGACAAATACTGCTATTAATTTAAGCTACATAATCTATTCCAGGGCCCAACTGTATCCCCACAGAGACAGAGTAATTCGTAATGGATGGAGGAAGTATGCCAGAAAAAGCAAGGCTTTGTGAAGGCCTTTTGCCTGTTTCTGTCATGATTTCCTGCTGAAGCTTCAAGGAAATAAACTCACTAGGACTTCTGCAACATATTGGGCTGACAGCTAATATGCAACTCCTTGTCTTCAATCTGAGAGTCTTGCTGATGCACAGGATGAGAGGAGAGCGATCTTTCTGGGGTCGTTACTGTTGCTGGCAACACAGATGATTACCTTTTTTTTTGCTGATCTGCATGTAAGCAAATTATCTCATTCCTCTCTGCAGAAAGTAGCAGCCTCTTCTGACTGTTTTTCGGTGTGTTTGTGCTGAAGCAGCTCTACTTTGGGTTTGGCACGGGAGATGCAAGGGCGTCCATTTGACTAACGTGTTTTGCAGTTGCACTGAGTATCAGAGAAGAAAATGACAAGTGCTTGAAAAACACGGAGTTACAAAAATTCTGAGAAAGAAATCTGTCACATACCTGGCCTTTGGAGGAAATAATGTTGCTCTGGATAGCAGGATTTTCAGCCTGCATAGTTATACTTATTAAAGGTGGAAGAGACTATTACTGGAACCAGAAAAATGCATTTTCCCCTAACTTGTGTGCTCTCATTTGCAGAAAGTATGGTCTTTTCCCACAAAACCTCATCCGCTAACCCATGTTCTGATAAGACAGGTGAAAAAGGGAGTTTTTCCTTACAATCTAAAACATTAATTAGTTTTATACTGAGCACATAAGTAAAAATCACAATAAACACCAAACTTGCAGCGGGAATCTAGATTGCTGCTGTTTTTTCCCCTCTGAAACTGAAGAAACGAAATCTAGCTGTAGCTGCAGGGGCAGAGGATCCCAAATAACACGGCACTAACCCTCCGACATCCGAGTCGTGATTTGAGTGCACCACGCTGTGATCTCCTCCTACTCTTTCCAGTCTCGCAGAAAACTGCACAGTAACAGAAACCATCAGAGCGATTCCAGTCTGCTGCTAGCAAGTAAAATTATTTTCGTGTTGTCAAAGCGATATAACACACACCATTGTGAAGTTTCCAGAAGGAAATTACTACTCACATAACCATTGCCTTTTGTTGATGGTTCATACCAAGAAGACTGAAGGGCAAGACATTAAATCCAGCACAGGAATACGGCCTGTCAGAGCTGCTCACCTCCAGACATGCCTTTAAAGGCACGAGCACCAGAAAACCCAGTGGCTAAGGGTTTTGATATTACGTAGGAGGGTTTAGATATGCAGTCATCATTAGGAAAATAGGAAAGCAGTGTCTCTCAACTAATATTAGGGCTAACTTTAAGAGCAATGAAAGAAAGAGCAGCCTAGGGTTGAAGGCTGCAGCAGCCTCAAAACCATTCTAGCACGAGGGATCGTGGAGCTCTTGCCTCTGTCTGCCTGGTGGAGACAGCTGAAGTTGCTGGTGTGGGTGGCAGCATTGCCAGGGAAACCAGGGCAGTTCCCAGCTTCCTTCTGTAGCAGCGAGACGCTGAGTGTTCCTCACCTTATGCCCTTTCTCAAATCTTTCTTTGTATGTGAGCTGTGTGTCTCCCACAGTTATCTCTAAATCCTCGCTCGACTGCATGAAGACTATTTTCTTAACTGCTGCTTTGAGCTTCTTTCTGGCAAGGCTCCTCACTGTAGGCATTCTTTTGAGCTGAACAAAGCTGTAGCAGATTTTTTATCGTTTATCTGTCCTGCAATGGTGCAGAATCTGTTGCAGTATCTGTTAAAAAACTGACACTTATCCAAATGAAGAAAATGATAATAATAATAAACACATTAAAAAGCACTAATAAAGTAGGCCAGAATTATTGCTGAAGAGCAACTGGCAAAACTATAAAAAACAACAGTAAATGGTTTTCCCAATGCATGCAGAACTGGAAGGATACCAGAGAATCAGCAGAGTCAATATGATTAAAGTACACTCTGAGAAGACGAGAGCATAGCAAAACATTTCCAAAAAAAAAAAAAAAAAAAAAAAAAGTTGAATAAATGTCTTATTTCTCTAAAGTCATTAGGGAAGTTTTCATGTAAGACCCCATCTTTATGGGACAGTTGTGAGAGAACCTGTGACAAACTGAAGGATCAGTAGAAAAGGCTATGGTTTAAATGAACAAGATAGCCACTGAAATGGGTCTATTCTGCCAAGAGCTCTACCAGAATATAGTTCTACCCTCAAACTGTGGTGTATAACCTCCTGCTTAAAGCCAACATTTCACCTGGAAATGAAAGGTAACAAATGTGATGACAATTATTTTAGTAGCAGAGTCGGGGATCTAGAGGATGATAGAGATGACATCTGGGCTGGGGTAAGTTAATAAAGGGGATAATAAAAGAATTAGGAGAGGCAATTAAAAATGTGGGAAGGGAGAGTCAGCACAGCCCTTAGAAAGAGGAATTATGCTTCACAAGTGAATCTGTTGGAGTTCCCCACAGGAGTCATTAAGCATGTGCAAAAGGAGCTCTGGTTGTTGTGTCCCGCCTGAATTTCTAACACACCCGCGGTGCAGTTACTCATCCAAAACTTTTCAGGAAGCTGAGCACCACTGGCAAAAAATGGTTAAAAGGTAGGAAATGGAAGGCAGGAGTTAAAGAGAGAGCTTTCACAGCGAGGGAAGGCATCTTCCTTCCTTGGGAACTGGCACAGAACCCAGGCTTTCAATATAGTCATCCATGATAGGATAAAAGTACTGCAATGCAAAGCTTCTTGTGAGAAGGGAAGTGATAAATGTGCTATAAATGTGCTGATATCGACTTCTTTGGGGTAGTAAAAATAAAATCTGACTGTGAGGAAGGACTTAATAAGACTGAGCAACAGAGCAAGGTTACACTCCGTGTAAATAACTGTAGAAATCTGCCTAACTTAATGTACAAATTGGTGGGCCCTGGGCTGATTATGCTGGCTGAAGAATGAGTCTTGGGCTGCCATGGCCCCAAAAAGCTGGTGGTTCAACGTGTAGCAAGAGTCCAACTGCAAACAGGACATCGGCAGTTACCAGCAAGAGAACAAGAGCAAAGCAGAGAAGAGTGCTGTGCCACTGTGTAAATCCACATCTGGGAAATTGTGTGCAGCGCTCGCTTCCCCACCACAAAAGGAGCAAAGGCACCACAGGAGGGGGCATTGTGTGAGTGCATCTCCTTGCCCCAGGGCACTGCGGATGCAAGGAGCTCAGACAGGTTTCCAGTGAGCCTGGGCAAGCCAAAAACAGCACTGGGTGTTAAAAAGAGATGCATGCCGCTTCTCCCTCCAGGAAGTTTACCACTTTCTAGGTGTTGTAGCAAAAAATACTCAGCTAGATGGACCTTTCATATGACCAGGGCAAACATCTTACATTATCATCACTGCTCTCAAAATACATGTGTGTTTATTTATATAGATATAGATATAGATATATTTCATCAGACCCAATCCATCGCCTCCTCTTCTCAGCAGGAATTTTGCTGGGATTTTCTGGAAGATCTGGATGAAGCTAGTACAAACACTAAAAGTGCCACAGAGGTAGCAGCTCATTTTATTTTTGGTCACGTTAATACACAGCTCCGTGTCTTAAATTAGAAGTATCTGTGCGCCAGGCATTGTGACCGAGTTATGACGGAGCAATGCTATCAGGAAGAAAGCATTCTATATTGAGAGCTACAGAGAAACTCGCCTCAGCCCTCAGAAAGGTGGTGGAGAGGACAGCAGCGTCTCAAAAGGGCACAGACAATGGAAGAAGAGCCGCAAGCTCCTTAGAAACCAAACCTAACAACCAGAGGACCCAAAACAGTCTTGTGATTGTGACTGTCGACATCTGTCCAACAACTGTGCCAAGAATTCAACTAATAAGCAAAAAACACAGCCAGAAGTGAACAAAGGAGTGTTGTCTCCTTGGGGAAGCTGTCTGGTGCTGCGCAGCCTTGCTGTGAGGAGCGCACACTGTGACAGACATAATGCAGATGACTACAAACCCCTGCACCCCTCCTCAGATCCAGGAATGTATTTCTAATGCAGTGTTTTCAAGGCAAGTTTACCCATCAAACTGTAATGAAATTATGCGAGCCTTGAACTGGGAATAAAGAAAAAAGAGCCATGAGTTGGCATTTCCTATGACTCATCAATTGGAGACGATTTTATTAGCCATAAAGGAACATAGCACTGTAAAGAGATAAAATTATTTAAGCAGTAAGTGCAGGGCATGCCCCTGAAAGCAAAGACAGGTATGATATGAGATGGATTTATGTAAGGGAGCAAAGGAGATGCTGAGTTTTAAGACACAGCTGACGTGAGGACCATGGGTTGTGGGGCATCGCAGTACGAAGTCAGAACATAGAAGGAAAACCAACAAGGAGTAACTGCTCGTCGAGGCCAACCAGCTCTGTTGTAACATCCCTCTGTGCATCAGCACCATAACGGTAAGCAGAAGGAGCAGTCACAGAACACAGAGTTATTTGGACTACTGAAAGTCTGTAGGAAAAGAGTTTTAGAAAACATTCAGGCTACTGAACCTCGGGTAAATCAAAGTAACACAACACAGTGCAGAATAAAATTTCCCTTGCCTGCAAGGTTGATTCCTACCAAAAATCTGAAGGGTTTGAGCTGTTCTCATCACAAACTGATTTGCAGACAATCAGTGCTCATTTTGTTTCCCCACAGATGTATTTTATCACTAGTGTTTCTGTTCTCGGTACAACGATAAGGGAGCTTGCTTGTTTTTCCAAGCCCTATATTTTTCCAGATAAAGCCAACCACATATTTTCAGTATGAGGCAAATTTTCCTTCATCTTCCTTTACATCACCGAGTGTTATGAAGCTCATTTTCTCATTGTTTGTAAAGCAATTTGAGGGCTTCTCACAAAAGATATGATATAGCCAAGTAATTATTCACTAACGTTTGCCTTCTTCACCCAAAGCTAAATCTTCTCTATGCATCAGGGCAGTTGCCTGGTGACATAATGAACCACTGACAAAAAGGAGGCATTTCTCCCCAGTTTTTGTTCATATAAAACTCAGTGATGCTGGACAACATTTCCAGTGGCTTTTCCTCAAGGAAAGTGGAGAAAATGTTGCCTTGATCAGCACTGATCTGCCTGCAGACGTAGGAGACGCTCTCTGTCTCTGATGGGAACAGAACGGTGCCTGAAAAAATTGTTGTGATATCTTCTTCTATTGCTGAACATCACTTTACATCAGGAATAAAGGAGAGCAAAGATGAGGCGGCAGAGGCTGTCACTTTTATTACAAAAGCGACTCACAGAGCATTACAGCTTCTTGCTCATGTAACAATCATGTGCCTCCATCACTTCAGGCCATGGGTGTACACAGCCAGGTATGCTGATACTCTCCCCTCCCTGTCCTCATTGCTCTTCATAAATTGCATGAAGAAATTGCAGGTCTTGGTGGTACGAAGGACGGAAAACTGCTGGTAAATTCTGCTTCTACAGAGCGTCTGAGCCTCTGACATACCCGCATGGCTTAAAAGTAAACCACACAAATTATTCCCTACCACAGCTACATCCTGATGTGCAATTTGGAGATGTTGGCTTTTGAGCCAAGCAAAGCACAATGTTAGCCTCAGAAATACCAATCACGTTCATCTACGCGAGTCCCTTATCAGACGCAGTGGGCGAGATTCGGCTCCAGATTGAGGCACCAAGATTTACATGTGTAATATTCCTGTCTACGTGTGAGCTAGCTGGGTAATTTACTGCTGCAGCCAGTGGAGTTCCAGGGCTTGATTATAGTTTTTACGTTGCCCACATGGAAATGGCTAACGTCACCTGAGATGCCCTGCAGTACCCGTGACATCTGCAGCAGGACACGGGGCCTGCATCCCCGGAGCAGCAGCCAGGGCCAGGTGACAAACCCAAGGCGTCCAGCCAGCCCCAATGGGGCCCTGTTGAAGCCAGGTGTCTCAGCTCTGCTTCGTCTTTCCAAGGAGCTACTCAGCTCGTCCAAATCACCCACCTGAGCTTGATCAAATGACTCGAGTGCATTCACTCTGATTCCCACCGGTATGAAGGAAGCTCTGCTTGCAAATAAGGTACTTCCACTTAGCCACCTAAATGAAGGTGTACGAATCTGCCTCCCACTCAATGGACTTAGTTCAGTCGCCTAAACATTTGCATTTTGTGCCTTTTGAGATGCCTTAAGCAATCCTGGAGTTTCACACGGAGCTGCCAGGTATGACCTAGGCACTACAAGGCACACAGACATGGCACGACAGCACGGAGCAGCTCAAACAGCACTCGGCGTCTACGTTTAGGCACCCAGAAGTTTCACGTCTGCACGTTCTCCCTTCTTCCCCCAACTATGAATCCATATAGTAGGTACAGGAGAACCACATCAAGCTCAGGATCTGCTACTGCGCTGAAGATAGGATGTGCTAGCCATTTCCTCACGTTGGTGGTTTGCTGGTTTTGTTGTTGTATTTTTTTGTTTTACTTTCTGTGGCCTGCGAAAAAGGCCCCTCCACTGCATCCTCCACTGTCACAGTGGTCAGTGAGACTGAGATGAAGGTCACGTTCTCAGGGTCGGGCAGGTTCATGCAAACCCAGACCCTGACCGCAAGGCTTTCTGAAAGATAAAGGGCCAGGTGGCCTCCTTGTTGCAGCCATCTTCAGCTTGTCACGGGATTGTCTGCAGGATTAGCACAGGTTGCATCCTTCCAACAAACAGGTAGAGCCCAGCATGCACCGATTTCCAAACCTGACCCCAAATTATTAAATATGCCCTAGGAAAGAGCCCAGCTGCAAACTAAGACGTTATGCTGTTCAGATGATTAGAAATGGACTGATGCAAAACGTGGTGCCAACCTAACTTCGTAACATACACTGAGAAAACAGACTGAAGCAGTATAGCAAGACCTTATGGACATTTGCTGTCAGGTGAGCCAGGAGGTTTACTTCCTGGGAAGGAGAACAGCAGGAGAAAATGAGATTTGGGAGAGGGGATATAGTTCTTTCTGCTTATCTATGCCATAGGGTACACCACACAGCAATTATGGCTGATAACAGCACTGCATCTGACTCATAAGCCATGCTGTTCGTTTTGCACAAAGAGCCCAACAGAAATAATAAGTTATACACAACAAACCAAAACCAGGAATGAGAAGGAATTACACGGTAAGGACATGTTTGTAATATGTGAGGAAAAAATGTTGTTTTGTTTTTAAATGCCTCCATTTGGAAATCTGTGCTTGAAATCTCACACAGCCTGCTGGATTGACCCTGCTGTTGAGCAGAGGAATTGAACAAGATGAACTCCTGAGGTCCCTCCCAACCTCAACTATTCTATGATTCTGTGAAACCACAGGAATTTCTAACATACACTGATAACCATTTTTCAGATTTGTCAAGGAATCAGGAATCCACTGCAGAAAAACAAAGGGCAGTCCAAATATACACAGAGATAAGCATGTACATGCAAAAATACATGTTTCCAAAATCAAGAGAAAGGAATATTTTGGCTACAAGCTTATTCTTAGGCAATGGTGAAGAGAATGTAGTGATCAGAATTGAAAACAAAACAAAAAAGAAAGAAGCTGTAAATAATGGGTAACTAGGTAACAGCCAACAAAACTAGGAAGTTGTAAAGCATAGAAAAGTGTTAAGAGACTAAAATTATGAAGAAGTTGGGGGTAAAATTAGCAAAAAGATTTTATACATGCATGAGGCATAGAATAAAACCTAGCTACAGTAGAAGGCCCATTAGTCAAAGGAAATGATAGCACTGTTAATAATGCTTCAGAAAATGCAGAAGTACTTCAGGGTTTTAGTTTATATTTGGAGGAAGGGATATGATGTACCCGCATCACATGGAGATGATGAATTAGCAAATGTCAAGTTAGCAAACAAGTCAGATGGTAAAATGCATCTGCTTGGATAAATCCTGCAACATCAACTCGCCTACATTATTTGCATCCAGGAATTGTAAAAGAGCAGGTTGTAGAGTACCTCTGGCCTATTTACATTTCTGGATATATTTTGGCATTAAGAATATCAAATGCAGCTAGAAGGAAATTCCAACTAAACTGGAAGAGTGTGACTGCTGTGCCAAAATTAAGACTGAGCAAACATATGGGGTGAGGGGAAAATCAGTGCAACAGAGGATTTGTTCGTTTGTTGATCTCAGGCAAAACTGCAGAAAAACAAATAGAGAACTCGATGGAAGCACTGGTGTATGTTCAGCGTCCACCAGTGTGATTTGTAGGAAAAAGCTAACACAAAGCCACAAAGAGTGGTTGTCTTCAGCAAACCAGATTTATCTGTGAAATGTTAAGTTTAGGAGACAAAAGCAATTGATATATTAAGATAAAAATTTTGTGAGATGGTTGAATAAGTGCACCATGACATCATGGTACAAATGTGGCACTATAAAATAAATACAAGTGAGCCAGTGCATGGCTTCAGAAACAGCTGAAAGGTTTCAAGATGCCCTCAGTGTGTTCATCACCAAATGGTGTGTTCCTAGCAGGGTTTTATTCTGGACTAACACTCCTGAGTATTTCCATGACTGATATGGAAACAAAATGAAAATAGCCATGGGTAGAATTTGCAGATGACCCAAAGATGGAGTCCTAAATAAAGATGAACCCAAGAGATTTATCTTAGCTGTGTGGAGTACTGACATACACACAGCGTGGAACAGACTGTCTAGGAAAGCAAGATGTCCTGTTGATATTAGGTTAAGCCTGGTTGCTGTTCTGGTAAGCATGCCTCAGGCAAATACAAGACATGCTTCACTCCTCATAGCACCAATTATCCCGTACACAAACACAGCTTATTGCTTACCCACCTTTCTGAATGAGCCTTGACATTTACGTGAACATTTGCACAGAATTACAGCTGTGATTGGAAACTCAGAGCAACTCTCCTAGAACTTGTTTTCTTATCTGCCATCTGATATTTGTTATGCCCTGTTCGGCACCTGAAGCCCTGAGCAACTTCTCTGAGAGTACACTTGGCTAAATCTCATTTCATTATCACCTCTTGGGCAATTTGCTACAAAGTCCTAGAGATTTCTCTGAGCCAGGATGAGCCTTGACACCAGCACGTCCTTCATACCACCATATCTGACTCTGACACTTGTCTGCTAGTCAGAGTCGTGCAGTATCCTCACTTCTGGTGAGGACACGGCATCTTTGGCAAATAAACAGCCAAAAGGACACATCCCGTATTTCCTTCAAAAGCATTCTTTTTGCCCAGAAGGCAGATGGATATCTGGTGCATCTTCTTCTCTAGAAAACCATGGTGCAGATTCAGTTTCTCCACCTCTACTGCTTTAGCCTTTGGGTTCACCAACACTCACTATGGTTTTTCACGGAGAATTCAGCACAGTTGGGTGTAAGACGTTATCTTCCCTGGACTGTTCTATGCATTTTCACCCCAGTGTTGTTCCTAAACTGTATTTTACGTTTTTAAAGGACAGCTAGAAGCCAAAGGAAGAATTATTCATGACTAGATATCCTTGTTCAACCCATACATAGCTGATTGTAGCTTTGATGAGCAGCTCTTCATTTTCTTCCCTCTGTGAAGATAACCCACTTGGAAGTACCTTTCTTTTAGCCTACCTTTTAGTCTGCTTTGTACCCTGCCCTGTTTCATCTCCTCATGGGAATGTTTGTCAACACTGACAGCTATACAAGAAATAATGCATAAAACACTTTTATGCTGGTGTTGTGAAATATATCCCACAGGAGCATTAAGGAATTTTCACATTAAAAATCATTTTTAGAATTATCTAAGGTAGGAAGTACAAACTCTACTGGTAAGTACTATGGGGAAAGCTGTGCCTTTTTCTCTTATAGATCCTATATGAAAGGTCTCCAGCACATTTAAAGTTATGAATTAACAATGGCATATGCAAGCAGTAAGGTTCCCACAAGGCCATTTGCTTTGCAGCATTAAGGATATATTTACACAGCACGATGCTTTACTGGGTAGAAATATCAGAGCTGGCTCTGGATGGACTGGCTCAGGAAGCAGAAGCAGAGTGGCTGCTTAAGTATTGCTTTCCATCTTGGCTAATTAGTCCAGCTAATAGGCTAAATAAGCCGGCACAGTGCTCCACAACTCTCCTCACGCTACTTTATTACTTCAGCTTTCTCATGAGAGCCAGCGCTGATGTTGCTGCTCGATCTGTTGTGCCCTAAGGGTGCGCATTCACCACTGAAAAAGGTGCTGTGTGTGTGCAGGGCAATACAGGGGCTCAGGCTCCTGCTCCCAGAGGATGGCACGCTGCACACTCAGTGCCACACCATGCCTTGTGTGGGGAATCCCACGGGCAGAAACTGCAGTCATACGCACAGTCAACCCCGTATCCCTTCATAGAATCATAGAATGGTTCGGGTTGGAAGGGACCTTCCCGAGTTAAAGGACCATCCTGTTCCAACCCACTGCCATGGGCAGGGAAGCCACCCACAAGATCAGGTTGCCCAAGGCCTCATCCAACCTGACCTGGAGCACCTCGAGGGCTGGGGCATCCACAGCTTCCCTGGGCCGCAGAAGGGTTGAGCCCTTCTCATGAGCAGCTGTACAACGGGGGCTGTCATCCCAGGCACACAGAAAGATTTGAATGTTGGTTTCCCAGTGTCTCTGCAAACACCACCACCACCAGTACTGGAAAAGAAGATACTGGAAAGAAAGCTGCTAGATGTCTGGTTTCCAAGCAGGCCACTGCACTGATATCCTCCGTGGAAGAAGTTGTGTCCCAGTAATCCTGAGCATGGTACCAGCACGTGTGTCTATCAGCTAATGGGAGCATTTCCTGCACTCCCAGACCTGTGAACTTGTTCCTTGCCTCCTGCTGACTGTGAAAGGGGGAAAGGTTCTCCCTGCAGTCTGGCATTTGGAGATCCTCTGTGTCAGACTGACCTTAGCAAATCCCTCCTGAGATTTCCAAACCCACAGTATTGCACAGAGCGTCCCTCAAAGCTGGGGATCTGCTTCACGGGGACACCTGGGGCTCAGTTGGGGTTCCTCCTCACGTTGCCACATGCCAGAGAGCTTCCTCACTGCCATTAGCCACGGGGAGATGCTGCTTCTGCTGGCTGCCCCAGCACCAGCTCTCAGACTGGCCCGTGCAGTTCCTGCAGTGTTCTCCTACCCTCAGGGTGTTGCAGAGCAGCAGAAGGGAAGCTGTGAACTTGCTGGGGGTGTTCCAGTGGTAAGAATTGCCACATCTTTAAAAAGAAACTTAACATCAGCTACTTGAAACCAGCCCCATCTTTGGAGGGAGATAAAGAAATGGGAAGTAAAAATACACACTGCAAGCCAGACAAAAAAAAAAAAGAAGTTCATAAAATATTTGTGAAGAAATGAAAAAATTATGCTTAATTAACGCTAAAGATCTCTTCCAGTATTCATTCAGTTCACTGTGGATATCCCTTGACCTGCTTGCTCAGTAGCTGTGCTGCCCTTGACATTTCACATCGGAGGCTACCTCAGAGGCAAAAGATGGCATCTGTCGGAGTCGCGCTCCTCCCCAGGCTCTTACAGGAGTTCCCTTCACACACAATTTGTTTCTGCAAAACTTCTTCACTTCTAACCCATTTTGCAAGGTATTTTGGTATGCCTTCTACACGCCTGTGAGCAGCATCACCCCACGGTGACTCGGGGACAGAGGTGCCAGCTCCTGCCAGCAGCCGTGACTTTGCAGGACGCTGGACGCTGGACTGCAGGGCGAGCAGGGCAGCAGGGGAAGCAGCGCTGACACTGCTTCTTCCAACAGAGCAGCTGAAAGCTTCCCTCTCCTGTCCCTGGCACTACTTCTGTGAGTAATTCTGCACCTGTACTTGCCTAAGGTGAACAAGCTATCTGTGTCCAATGAAACCTATATTTTATAACTAGGTGTAATTTGAGAAACTTAGTACAAATGTGTATATGGAATTAAAGTGTGTGCTGTCTACTCCCTTTTTAAATGAAGCCAGACTGGACGATAATCTGTCATTCTGCAACGATAAGGTTTAGAGAAAACCCATCCTCAAAATCTATCTCTGAGGGATTTTGTAAGAACCCTCTGCAGGCAGTGGCTCTGATTTCACCCACAAGATAAGCATGCAGATAAAGCACAACGAGATTCTTCTGTCATGAAAAAATGGTTCAGCACTTGGGGCATTTGAAAGCTTCCCACATTTTGAAAACTTCACACACCAAGATGCATTTTGCTACCTCCTTGAGGCCAGGAGACACCCTCATGTCTGAGATACGCAGTTGTATAACCGTGTTTTCTAAGCCTGGAGATAACACAGCTGCTTTGCTGACAAAAGTGCATGTGCCCTGCATGAAAGCAGCTTTCTTGACAGAAACCAAGATCTGTTTCTACCCCTACCTTTCACACCTTCTGTAGCTGAAGCGAGCTCCCACCACAGAGCTGCGCCCTGCCCTGTGCATGTTGCCCGGTGCCACCTCCGACCAGATGCAGCCACCTCAAAGCCTGCAGCACCTGTAACACCCAAACCAAGCCCATTTTGAAATCGAAAGACAGAAAATCTGAGTAAAAACATGACGGGAAAAAAAAAAAAAAAAGCGTGGGGAGAGAATCACTCAGAACTAAATGCTGGTGACAAGGCATGACTAACCCAGCGTAACGTGAAACGTCACAGCACTTACAGGATGTAGGAGCCACATACCGACCTCACGGCTCGGTGTCCAAAGAAACCAGATACAGCGAACAGCAACATTTGCTGAAATGACCACAGCTATGGCCAGGAGATACTGGAAATGTACTCAGCCCACTGCCGAGCTGTGTAAAGGAACCCGACAGTGGACTAGTTGGGAAATGGTTTCAACAGAGTTGGGGGAAAAAAAAAAAAAAAAGAAAAAAGGTGAAGGAGTCTCAGGAAAAACTGATCTTTGTAAGAGCTGCTTAGGGCTAGTACTTGAGTAGATTTAGAGACTGAATTACTGTCTTCTGCCAACAAATGATCTCTACAGGTTGTGCTTTAGGAAGGCAGGCTGGGCAGTATTGCAGTGTGAGCTCAGGCTTGATGTCCAGAGGGTCAATCCAATGCCTTTCAGAAGGCACTGCTATCACTGGGAACAAAAATGCAAGAGGAAAGAAGTCACCTAAAAGTATGAGAGGAGAACCTAGCTAAAGACATAACTCATAAAATTACTTAGAGCACCCGAGACCAAGGTGAGTGGAGTTATTCACACATCCACCATGACAACCTTGGTAGGAGTTCAGCCTTCAGTCTTTGGAGAGCTGAAACACTATTTTGTTTCAAAGGTAAACCATCAAAACTCAAGCTGTAGGGTTTTGTCTCATGAAGGAGATAGAAACACCAAATAAACCAAATTTCAGAGCAGTTCTGGAGGGTCAGCAAACTCTAAATTATATTCTTCCTTTATTAATTCAAGTTAATTTTAACCCTCCTTCCTCCAGTCCTATCTTTTACTAGACAGGAATGCTTATAACTAGAGACTCAGACCAGCACTCTTTAGTCCTACTTCTGCTACAGCTCCAGCTGAGACCAGTCACAATCCCTAATTATTTGGTGGCCTTGAACTGCTTCCCAGAAAGATTATATCTCTTAAAATGGGAAGGTGTCCCTGCAACCTACCTTTAGCTCAGACCCCAGATATTTTTTTCATCTTGTTCTTGGAGTTGAAGGAAAGACACCGTGGTTCTCTGCCATTCCCACCTGCACCTACTAGGTGCGTGTCCTGTAGAGGCAGGAATGTGTGTTGTGTGTGGGGTGAGACATCTGGGGAGAGAAAGGCTGAGAATGGAGGAAGATGCTGTGACATGGCAGCTTTGCCAGACCCGAGGTGCTTGCCAGCCCCAGCCTCAATGGGTCCTGCTGGGAATGGCAAGGCTTTGCTGAGAGGTTATCCTTAGGGGATCAACAGGATTCAACAAAAACATAAAATTAATGGATCAATGTACAAAAGACATGTACTTTTGAGAGGAGTTACACACATTGAAACGATTGTACAGTAAGGACAGAGGAGATCATGGAGAACTGCCTACTGCAGTGAAGCTCCTGTGGGAGCTCTCCAGGTAGGGGCAGAAGTGTCCCCACGGGGAATGAATGCAGGGTAAAGAGCACAGTGTAATTTCACTCTTTAGTTTAACTTACCTTGTACTAATTTTCTTTCAAAACTAGTCCTTCTTCTTGCATAAAAACACATGCCGTGTTAGACCACGTTGTTAAACGAGTCAAAAGAAGTACTGGGTTCTTCTATGGAATCCTGGATTAAGGAACCAAAAAACTCTGGAAAAATAAAAAATGTACGGTTACAGTATAAATGATTTACTAATATGTTCCATTCAATTGTTATTATGAAAAAGGAAATGATCAACACCTAAGACACTTTTCACTTGTTTCCTATATTGTTCTTCATTCTCAAAAGTGACTCTATCAAACAATCTTTACACCCACACATCCACATTAAAAAAAAAAAAAAAAAGAAAAAAAAAGCACAAGCCCAGATTTGACCTGCTGGTCTCACTTTTATTATTTGTAGTAACACTTTTTTATTTTTGGACTGTGGCTTATAAATGAGACTAAAAATAGCAGCCACCCCCAGAGCACTGTTTGCGTAGGGGGAATGTTTTGTACACAAAACTATCCGCCTTCCTCTCGTCTCAGTCACTCCTACACCTCTCCTCTGAGACAATTTTCTGTGAAGCTCAGTGAGGCATACAAAGCAGGAGCCCGGTTCTTGGTTAGTCGTGTTCACAAGAGGAAGTTCAGTCAAGCATGGCAGCTTTTGACTCCTTGTTTCGCGTTGCAAATAACAGGACGGTACTTTACCAGTTAGGTCCAACCCTGGAAATAGGCATGCAACCGAACTACTTACTCATTTCAGTAATACAGCCTAAATCAAAGGGTTACACATCGATATATGAGAATGCCCTGGCTGGATCAGATGAATTTTCCAAGGTCTCTAGCAGCGCTCAGTGTTAAAGACTTGAGGAAGGTGCAACAAACCACCAAATGGAAAATTAAAAAATAACCTCCCCGTAATCGAGATTTCCATTGCTAGATGTTTTCGGCATTTTGGCTCCCCTACACCACTGGCCTCAGTGCAATCTCGAGGCAGGTACCAGCACATGCACTTCGGAGCACATCAGCGCGACGATTTGGCGAGTCACCTGCTTGTGGTATTTGGCCATGCACAACACGCCCATGACTAAGCATTTCCACTGCCTGATTTATAACTCTTCTATTCTTTACAGGTTGGTGAAACTACAAAGAGCACTCCAGCTGAAACCATTCTCTTGACTGTGGCACTGTATTTTCCCTCCATATTTTATACACCCCAGAATTTACGTAATTTTTCTGGCTGGTGCTCCCTACCGAGGCAGCATTTTCATGGTCAACCCAAGGTTACACCTGAGGGTAATTAGCAAGTGATGACAGTAACTGTAGAAATAATGGGGTAAAGAAATAGGTTACATTATTTCTTCCCCTGTGAAAACCTGCATGTTTCTTTGACCATTTTGTAGGCCATTCGTCTTGATTAGCTTGGTTACTAAAGATCCCAATTGATCAATTTGAGCTGTGTTGAGCACAGTATCACTGAGGGAGACACCAGCAGGACCTCGTATACTTCATCACCTCCCTGCACACCTGAAACGTACGGGTGCTCTGCTGTGCCCTGCATCCATGGGGACGTGTCTCCAGTTGGCAAGAGGCACCAGCTGAGCACCTCACTAGGCTTCTGCTTGAACACAGAAGCCTGTGTCAGCTTTCTGACCCACCAGAGTTCAGGTAAGGACCTATTTCTGTAAGAACTCATGGCTTCTAGTCAGATACCGCCCACTAGTAGTAGGAAAGAAGGGTTTTTTTCCAGTCTCTTTGGTTATATGTGAGATATGATTCAAAGAAAGATCACAGCAGAATAGCAAGGACCGAACTCTTGAGAGGACAAAAATAAGAAAAGGAAACCTCCTGCTGTGTATTCTTGGTGATGGCAAAGCCTTGCACAGCTCTGTGTCCTCGTACTCCCTGATGTGCAAAAAGAGCTCAGTTCCACCGGAACAGCAATGCAGCAATGAAAATACATTGATTTATCTAGCTGAGCCTTAAAGCAGTAGTATTGATTGTAACTGCTCCAAATGAATAAATAAAATCTCTAAATATGTGGCTCTGTATTATATTTCGTAGTTTAAGACCCTGATTTCAGTTCAGCCACATATCTAGATAAGCAGTTGCTCTGGCAAGAACCACAATTAAGATAAGACTAAGGCTTAAGCTTTGGGTTGACAAGGGGTATGATGTAGGTTTAAGGGTAGACAAAGAGGATTCACTAAGGTAATGTTGGGTCTTGTGTCAGGGTGGCATCCCTATTGAATTTTAGGTCTTTATCTTACAGAAATTTTGATGCTAAAAATAACTCTAAGATTTTTGTTGGGAAAAAGTTTAGGCCCTGAGGGGCTGATAAATAAAGGTCTGTACTGGAGTGAGAAGGAATCCTCCCTAAATTTAGGGCTGGCACCAAGAGAAGCATGAACCCAACACCAGTGCTAATCCTTCCTTAATTTCAGCAGAGTGAGCCCTTCCAGCTCCATCAAAACCAAAGAGCCCACAACCATGACCAAATCTTGCAATACTTGTCAGATCCAGAAGTAAATAACACTTGCTTGCCTGTGCCCCCTTCCACCACCTAAACCTTAAATCCAGCTCTGTTCAAGCAGGCTCTGCCACCCCAGCCATGGCAACAAGCTGGGGCACATCATTAACTTAGATCTGGGGCTGGCATGGCTCATTGGATGCCACTAGGCTGAAGACTCTTCCAGAATCAGGCAACAAGCCCAGAAGTCATAAGCATATATGTTCCTGGCCACAAACATTAAAGGCCACTACGTGGTATTCAATATATACTCATACGAATAAACTTCATGGTGAGACAACCTAGGAATAAAATCTGTTTTTTTTTTTTTTTTAATAATTATGATATTACTCTTTAAATGACTTAGAAAAATAAAAAGGTTATGAAGTCAAGGACTCAAGAGCTGGGTAACTTTAATGAAAACTAATTCATTAAGTTCATTAAGTGCATGCATGCAAATGCACTGCAATTCTTGGTCGCATGACAACAGTATTTTCATTTGTATTACTGAACGTGTAGGGTGGATATTTCTCCCTGGTATAAGAAGAGCTATACAAGGTTTGGGTAATTAATAACAGTATAATTAGTAGGCACCTACCTAATAGATGCTGAAGAAATTGTAAAACATTTAGTGAATGAGGAAATAATTTCAGAAAGAGAAACAAAAGCATCCCAATTAAAGAAAATAGAGATTTTGAACATGAAGAACCCTGTGTTAACTTACATTAAAAAAGTTTCAAGTCATTAATCCACAAAATGATGGTCATGAGATACCTAAGAGCTGCAGATTAATATTCTAACAACAGGTTGAAGATAATATTACCTGAATTTACAAAAGTGTTGCAAAGATTATTCATTTCAATTGCTGAATTCAGATTAATTCAGATATCTGCAGAAGCAAAGAAGTGGCTGCAAAGAAAGGCATCATTCTGCAGCTGGGGAAGGACTAAGTTGGATATATTAAAATGTTTGCAAGAGGAACACAGAAAGAAATAGTGACAAAATACGCACTCAACTTATGGGGGAAAACAGCACATGAACATAGAATTAAAAAAAATACCTAGGTGCCCTCGTGTGGATAGTTTGGTATCTTCCCCAAAAATATATAAAAAATAAATAAAAAAATAACTTCATAAATAAATAAACAAAACAACCAATAAACCAGCAGCACCACCAAAAACAAAAAGCAGACATAAGAATGTTATGGAAAACATCTAACAATTAGACTTTTTTTTTTTTTTTTTTTTTTAGTTACCAAGCAGTCATTTCAGTTCAATAAGAAAAAAAAAATCAAAATTCAAAATAAAGCATTGAGACTATCAATGTGTTTAAAATAAGAGAGGCTTCTTTTCCTGTGCTTAATCTGGACCTGAGCAGGGACCTGAGAAATAAACTAGTGCACATTTTGGCACCACAGCAACCTTAGCACCTTTGCTGATGGAATACTTCAGTGCCCAGCACTTGTGAGCTGGGTTTTACTCTCGTAGCCTGCTGTTCCCAGTCAATAAACTCGTGAAATCACAAGCACTTTTGGTCCTGATCCTTTCTGAAGTAATTTTCTTTGCTGAAAGATCAAACAGGCTCTGTAGTCATTCACAGGAACGTGCTTCATCGGTAATGCCTATGAGGACAAGACCAGAAGTTACTGTGTGTGATTTAAATGGGATTTAACTTCTTGGCTTCCTTGTGAGAGCAATAATACCTTCATTGTGCCTCCCCTGGAAAGTGGTTGTTATAAGGAGTAATTAATGTGTGCCATATAATCCTTCTAATACCGAGAAAATTGCTTAATAAAAGTGAATTCCTGAGGGGTTTATGACCATGGCTTGCTCACTTGGGACTTTCATTAAATAATAACAAAAAGCCACAGAGAACAGGAGATATTAAGCTGGGCTTCAAAGGACAGCATTTGCAAATCACGGCACTGAGCATGGATGGCTATTCTGAAAAATGTAGGGAGCCACAGCTTTCCAGCAGCCGTTGGAGCAGCAAGAACACTACTAGGAACTTTTGGTTCCTATGTATAAAGTAATATGAACTTTATGGCAGTAATACTGCCATAAATATTAAATATCAGTGAGAAAAAACAATTTTACATTCTTGGTTACTATGATGAAATATCTTCTAGACATAGACAGCTGTTTCATCTTTCTGATTTACTTTAAGGATGAGAATAGCATATAGTCTGCGGAAAGTTCCTACTCTGTAAATCTCACAGAGGCAGCTCCATAGACTCAAACCTAAAATACTCCTTCAATTCTGACATGCCAGAGTATTCTCAAGCAAAAAGCAACAGAAATTTAGCACAGGGGAAATTTGTTAAATTTCATTTTTCTCTGAATTAAGCAGAGCTGCTTTAGTCCCCATTTATGAAGTCAGATATTATTATTCTAGATCCCATACAAAAAGAATGGTTCCTGTGTCAGTTTCACATACAAGTGTGACAAGAAACATGGCAGAAGGATAAAGAGAGGAAATACAAGAAAATCATTAGGCAGTTGGTGCAAAAGCTTATCCTGCCAGTGTCCTGGCTTTGGTCTGTTCCTTGGGGGAGGCAGCACAGCAGAGGAATGTTAATGATGGCCAGCAGGAAGATGCTGATGTATCTTGGCAAGCAATCACAAGATGCACAGAGTAAACTAGACTAAAGCCACTGAAAGATGTAATGAGAAGGCAAAGGAGGCACATCACAGGTCAGCTGAAAGCAAATCCATACGTACATATGCAGTGTTGCTATTACACCTCAGTTTAAGTAAGGCCAACACCAGCTGGAGTATCAGGGAAAAGTGAGTCCAAAGGTAGTGTGCTGTAACTTCACTAGCTGTATTTTAGGTTTGCAACCTGTTTATCCTGTAAAGTGAAACACAGCATTTCCTGGGGATTCAGAAAAGACCAGAAATGCACTTCTGCAGTCACGTCAGGAGACTGGGAGAGGACAGAAGGCTTTTATAGATCACTCTGTCCTAGGGAGGTAGTGCCATGCAACATCAAAGAACTGCTTTCTATGCTATTTCCCTATCCTGCTTTTAAACTAAATGTTAGAGAAGATTGCTGCACATTAGTTACGTTTCTCAGGACTAATAAGAGACTAATTATGCAAACGTACAGCATTACCAGAGTGATTACAGCTAAACTCTAAGCAAAGCCTGCTTTATTAACCAGCGTGACTCAGAACAATTCCAGTGTCCCTTGTGCTGTCAGAGCACTTTTGGAAGCCCAGCCACCAGGTGCCCTGTGCCCTGTCCAGCATCTGATAACTCCTCAGACCTGAGGTGCCTGCGCCACCACGTCCACGGGAATTTGTTCTCACAACAGTCTGCTTATAGGAGCAGATAGCTGCAAAGGGGCACGAAGTTAGCAGCACTCCATGAACTTGTTACCCTTCTGGCTCGGGAATTTCCTGGGCTCACACCTGCGATGGCATTTACTTTCAGTGCCTTATATAAGAGGAGATGACGCACCAGCCAGCTGATTGACTCACAGCCACAATGACTCGATAAAAGGTCAGCCTGATCCCATGTTCAGGCAACGTTAAGGCTTCATCCCACCAATAAAGAACTCACCAACGAAAGTCCCGTGGACTTCAAAGTGGCAAGGAGGGAGCTTTTACTCTAGGATGTTTAGCAACACGCCAGGAGATAGACAAACAACTGCCCTGCTACCAAAAGGCAGCGCTGCTCTGCTCATGAATATCCCAGGCTGTGCTCAGTGTGGTTTTACTGCAAGCTGATGACATTTTGGCCACTGAGCAACAACAGTATGTCCAGAGGGCCCTGGGATTCTGCAGGAGGAGATATAAAGAGCCAAAGCAATTCAAAAAAATAAAATTAATAAAATTCTTATCTACTGACTTTATTCCATACATCAGCACATTAAAGATTAAAGGAAATAGAGGGTTTAGAAACAAGATTGTGTACTGTTAAGGGGTTTGTTTGTTTTTGTTGCTGGTTTTGTTTTTTAATTATTTTTCAGCTGCTCTTACCTCCTCCTGCTGCTTGTGTAACATATTTCACCAACTTACGTGCAGGTGACACTTCCATCCCTCCAGCCCAAGTGCCTTATCGCCACCACGAGGAGACATCTGTGCTGCTCACGTCCAGCTGCTGGGAGCGACATCATGCATTAAACCACAACTGAGATAAAAGGAAGCACTGCGGCCTGTGGGAAGGGAGGCTGCACTCCCAGCCCCACAAACCCGACATTTGGGGTCCTTTCCAGCCCCCAGGCATTCCCCCAAGGAACCAGAGCCGAGCTGCCCCTGCCTACAGAGGAGCGGGGCTGTCCCCAGGGCAGCGGCTCCCCCTGCTGCTGGCACAGGGCATGGCCCCGGGCCCCTCTGCAACGCCTTCTGTCCTTTCCTTCTTCCGATTTAGGGAATAAAAATAGCAACCATTTATTATATAATTTATATAATTACCCCAAGCCCTGCTTCACGCCGCCCAGCGCCTGGAGCTGGGGCCTGACGGGTGCCCTGCTCAGCCCGGCTCTGCTTGCAGGGTGCTCCCCAAAAAGGGGGACCACAGTGCTCAGAGAAAACTACCACCTAGCAGAGGAATTAATTAAAACCTTACTGGTGTTTGTTGAACCAATAAATAGTAAATTGATCACGGGTTAACAACTGTAGACTGATGAGTGATAATTAGCTTAGGTTAAGGACCCGAGGGAACGGCATGGAGCTGGGACAGGGGAGGGTCAGGCTGGGGGTTAGGGAAAGGTTCTGCACCCAGAGGTGGTCGAGCACTGGGACAGGCTCCACAAGGGACGTGGTCAAGG
Source organism: Aythya ferina (assembly GCF_964211825.1). NCBI lineage: Eukaryota > Metazoa > Chordata > Aves > Anseriformes > Anatidae > Aythya > Aythya ferina. The sequence continues at coordinate 9,431,163 of NC_140300.1, read as the reverse complement.
CACCGAGCTGCTGGAATTCAAAAAGCAAGAGGACAATGCTGTCAGACACGTGGTTGAATTTTTGGGTGGCCCTGTGTGGAGCCTGTGTGGGGCTGGGCTCAATGATCCTTGTGGGTCCCTTCCAACTCATGACACTGTGCTTCAATGAAATGAGATTAAATCCCCTCAGCTGGGTGTGCCTCCACTCAGGTAAAAGCTTTCTGACACGGGGAACCCATTTTCTTCTCCCAGAGTCTGCAAGAAGAGACCAAGTCTTGCTTTACCCAGCCAGCTCCTGTACTCCCAAGCCACCTTTCCTTCCAGTTTTTCTTCATCATTATCGCTTTCAAAGAATGCAAATGCTTTGCTCCTTTTTGAAGAGGTGTGCATGACAATTCCCGCTGGGATCAGGGGTGTACATGTGTATGAGTATCTGAGAGGAATGAGATAAGGATAAAAAGTGTGCCTGAGAACAAGGGATGTCCTGTTTTTGAGGAAATCAGTATTTGATTTGGGGAATCAAACTGCTACCAAATCTGTGCTATCTTCCCTCTGCACTCCAGGTGTTGTCCTCTTCTGTCTGATTCTCACTGCAGCCTCAGTGACGTTGGCCTTAGCTCCCAGTCTCTTCCTCCAGCCCCTGGCAGAGTAATGAATCAGTCTGGTTTTCAGTTCCTTCCAATAAATACCCACACTGTGAAATTTGGTGAATAGCTTCTATACACAAGCTCTGGCAGGAAAACCAAAGATGTGTTCTGACTTCTATCACTTCATTTATGTTAAAAAAAAAAAAAAAAAAAAAAAAAAAAAAGGAGATGAAACAGCAGGATTGGGACCTCTTGCCTGGGAAATCGGTAGCAGTTACCATAATAAAGGAATTCCTAGGAAAAAATAATGTTAGAAGCCAAAAGGAAGTTGCACAACTGTCAGTGGTGAAAACAGCAGTTCTCATAACACAGCAACAGGCCAGAGACCTGACCTGAGTAATAACATCTCATCAAGATGTGTCTGAAAGCCTTGTTAGTACAGCCCCTGGTAAGCAGTCAAGCCCTGTGGGCTGCAGACGGATGAACTGCGTAATTACTAGGAAAGCTGTCACAGTGGTGTGGGTTTTTTGGTGGTTTTTGTTTTTTTGTTTTGTTTGCTTAAAGTGCTCAAAAGTCCTTAAAAAGGCTTACCAGCCCTGCAAATGAAGGCAATTATTATTTTCTCTACTTGACATACCAGAAAAATGAGATATGGAAAACTTAACTGACATATGCAAAACGTTCCACGTTTTAATTAAGAGATCAGAGCTCCTACCTTCGGGTAGCTGCTCATCAAGCTGCTGCACGGCTTTATGTTCTTATGTTATGTAAATTGGATTATTTTAAAGAAAGTTTGAAATGAGGCTCGACTCCTGAATTATCCTCCTGGTTCTGTCACTGGTCTATTTAACAAAATGCAAAAGGAATATGTAAATCAAGCCACACCTGTTTGACACATGGTAGTCTTTACCTGATTAAAGGAGACTGTGAAGCTTTCTGAGTTCCTGTGATGAAAAATACCAGGAACTATCACTGCTATTATATATATATTTACATTTATCCAGAAGTATGAACGTCAAGAATTGGGAAGTTTACTCAGGAGTGACTAAAGCAGAAGGAAATGGGCAAGGGACTTTACAGAGTTTCTTGGTCTGTTGAGATATGCTAAGTCTGAAAGTCACATTTCTGATTTTGCCTGAAAGCAGCCTACTCCGTGCATCTACTGCACTGCAAGATTTGAAGCAATAACACAGAACACGCTGTTCTAGGAGATGCCAGAGTTTGGGTTACTGCATAGAGTGGGAAAGATTATTCCCATTCACACTGCTCTAAATTCACATGATGTTGTGGATTTTCTGTTCCTTTGTTCAAAAAACATGAAGTATTAACATGGGCTACTCTGATACATGACTTTCTTCTCCATGACAAAGAGAAACAGCTGCCCTTTTGTAATCTGTTCTCTCATCTGTATTAGAAGAACAAGATGAATTTTGAACCAACATATTCAGGGCAGCTGTGAGATAATCTGTCAGATGGTTATAATTCAGAATGCATGATCCAAAGGTCAACAGCCTCCTGACAGATGGAAATCTTCTACTAGCCACCCCCATACCCCTTTTTTCTGACTTACCATGTAATTAATCAGGCTGATGCAGTCTATGAGCACCTGTACGTGTGATTTTTGATGCAGTGAAAGACAGCACATACTTTTCATGGCCTACAGCTCCAGTACACTGCGCATGGAGGGCTCACGTGTCCTGTGACCTGAGCCCACCTACAGAAGCTCCAGGCTCCTCACTCATCCTGCAAATGCAGGTGGGATTTGTTAAAGAAAAAGCCTCCTTCAGGCAGCCCTAGGAAAAGTCATGCATCACCAGAGACGAGGCAGTGCTTGCTGTGACTTGTATGACCAGGATAAGCACAGCACGATCTTTTCTTTTTTGGAAAGCCAACGTGCAGAGCCCCATCAGCAATGCTGCTACGAGTCCCAGGATTTTACAGCATTAGCAAATGCTTACTGTGGAAGTAAGCGTTGGCTAACACTGGCCTCGTGTACGTCTGTGAACTTTTGAACTTTTTGCACCAGTCAGTGACCAAGGCAAGAGTAAAGAGCCACTGTGTCCTAAGAGCTGAACACCGTAATTGCAAGGATTGCAGTGACGACACTTACATCCAGAGCTGGGGTGGGAAGCTCTGTACTGATGGTTATGACTCACGAGGAACGGATTTTTTTCTTGCTATGAGCTAGCTTAATGACAATGTAAAAGCAAATATTCTGGAGATTAGGAGAGGCAACGAAAAGATCCGTGCTCTCAAATGGGAGCCTTTGGCTGTGACATGCAAATCAAGGAGGAATTCAAAGCTCTGCACACAAGTGGCTTTTCACAGAATACAACATAAAACATATATGTGTGTATATTGTTTACCATGCTTCCTGAAATGTAGCTAATGTATAGTGAAAACATAAGAACTGGGGGCCTTTCAGCACCAGCGGGCAGATGGAGATTTCCTACCAAAAAGTGCCTCTAAACATAGCTGCATTTCCCCTTGTTCGAGGTCAAAAGACACGATCAGCTTTTCAAGTGGCACATGCACTGGTGAGACAGAGACTCCTGGTGTTGCAGGCCCTACAGGCACCAAAAAAATGGGCTCTGCACCATTTTAGCAGGTCACCTGCATAGTATTGTAGTAGATCATCATTCTCAGAAACAGTAATACAGGCTTATGAGTAACCAAGTATTTTATCCTGAGGGCTCCACTGCTGAGAAGTGAGGTCTTTGCCCATGCAAGAGCAGGGCCTGTGCTCCTCCCTTGGAGGGAATATGTGACACAGATGTATAGGGAGTGCAAATCTCAGAGGGTACATGCAGCTTCAAGTCAGAAGCTAGGCATGTTGCAGGAAAATGTAATGAAAATTACACTATTCCATGATCACACAAAATAAAACCTGAAAAAGTAATAATAAATAAATATATAAAATCATCTCGCTGCAGAGAAGCTCAAATCAGCTGCGGGCTGAGCAGTGCTCACACTGGAGAGCGTTCTCCAGACTCCACATCCCACATTTTTGGTACAAGGCAGGCTGAAGTATGGGCATAAGCTGCACATATGCTGTGGTTAGAGCTAGTTTCTATCCTGGGTGATTGCATGCACGTGTAGCCACGCTGTGAATCTGCACACATTGTTGCTCAAGAGAGAATACGGTGTACTGATATAAACCCCTTTGTGGTAGTTAGTGCAGTGCAAACAGAACAATGATTTAAACCTTGTCAGTGATTAAAACCCTTATCAGTGCTGTGATGTAAGTTAGGGCTTGTGATTCATCCTGACTCACGTACTCTGAATCAGTATCAGCCCCGAAGCTGATGCAGGTACAGCGATACAAAAGTACCTAAACCGGTGGTAAAGGTGCTAAAACTTATTGCAGAAATTCCAATTAACACTGTATCAGCAAAACGTGTTTTTTTGGCCTCATTTTGTGCATATTGCTGTTATGGTGCTCTGGTAAAGCTGGACTTGTGAAGCACTCCTAGGGGAGGGCTGGGGTTCATGGGGATTTCAAACACAGCTGCTGTCAGCTATCAGCTCCTCTGCACCAGCCATCACAAAGACAGGTACATCACATTTTAAGAGAGCTTTAGGAACCCATGCGCAGCAGTGAAGCCATTAATTTGTTATTATTATTTGTTATTATTTCAGCAAGGATATTCTAAATATTTACCCATTCCCACAGAGGCTGTAATCTAAGCAAAACAAGAGACACCCATCCCTTCTAATCAGCCAGTAAATTAACGACACTAGTGAAAAAGCTTATTACCAAAGCTTTTGGGGCATAAACAGTAAAGCAGCTCAGCAAGTGAGCAGTTGTTTGCCCATTGCTTTTTGCTTTCCCATAGTTTTTCCCCTGAAGCAGCAGGGCCTCCTGTCCTTGCTCGGCCTGTCACTAGAGGGCAATGAAGGCTTCAGGAGGCTCACGCTAAAAGCCTGGCTTCTTCAGAAACCCTTTTTTTTTTTTTTTTGTCTCATTCAGTGCAAGTTAGCCGGAACAGTGAAGTGAATACGGGCATCGCCTCTAAATCCCTGTGTTGTGTAATGGCCTCAGTCAGACACTTGCTGCAGAAAGCTGTGGGAACGCTGCTGCTCCCTCCCTCCTGCCTGTGCTCTTTGTGTATATATATCTAAAACTGTGTTTGGTGCTGCTTTCAGCCCCAGGTGTGTGTCCTCAGCCCTCCCCAGCACCTCTCGCGCTGCTCGGGCAGTGTGTGGGCATGGCAGCTGGGCCCCAGCTGTGGTTTGTGCGATTTGGAGAGGCAAAGCCCATCCCTCTGGTGGAGAGAGGCCTTTGCTGCTCCTTCCCACTCAGCAGATCGCCACAGACGAGAGAAAGGACGGGGCCATTCGTTTGTGGCTTTCTGTGCAGGAGGGGAGGGGAAGGATGGTGTGGGGAGCTCACCAAGCAGCATCTGGCTCTGGTGTCTCCTGGCCTCCGGCGCTCCATGGCTCCATTTGAGGCAAGCGGCCTCCCTGCCCAGGCCCCAGAAATGGCATTTCTTTCTTCTTTCCATTTCTTTTTTCGTGTTGCAGGCAGGTCTCAGTAGAGTGTGGGCTCCTAGCAAAGAGAAGGAAAGAAAGAATTATCGTCTATTTATCAAATAGAATAATATTTTTAACAAGATTTGAAGCATGGTAAATACTGGTTTTACCATTTTTTTTTTTCTGTGTGGATTTTCACATTTTCTGTTTTTCCAAATACTATATTCATTATTTTCCCCCCAAAAATGCACTGTACAGATGGAGAGTGACTTTTTGCTCAATCAGACAGAATCACAGAATTTCTAGGTTGGAAGAGACCTCAAGATCGAGTCCAACCTCTGACCTAACGCTAGCAGTCCCCACTAAACCATATCCCTAAGCTCTACATCTAAACGTCTTTTGAAGACCTCCAGGGATGGTGACTTCCCTGGGCAGCCTGTTCCAATGTCTAACAACCCTTTCGGTAAAGACAATGACAGGACAAGGGGGAATGGTTTTAAACTAAAAGAGGGGAGATTTAGATTAGAGGTTAGGAGGAAATTCTTCACTCAGAGGGTGGTGAGGCTCTGGTACAGGCTGCCCAGAGAAGCTGTGGATGCCCCATCCCTGGAGGTGCTCAAGGCCAGGCTGGATGGGGCTTTGGGCAGCCTGGGCTGGTGGGAGGTGTCCCTGCCCATGGCAGGGGGTTGGAACAGGATGATCTTTGAAGTCCCTTCCAACCTGAGCCATTCTGCGATTCTATAACTCCTGCGTTATGTATATGTATATTTACACGTACACGATCAGGCACATATTTACATGATGCCTTCAGAGTGCTTCTGGCTCACAAGCGTGGTATTTTTTCCCCAGTAAGCTTCTCCACGAGGCTGTGAAAAGAACGGACCAACATATGGTTATTCTACAGCCCTCTGCAGATATTAATTTAACAGACAGGCAGTTGAAGCAAATTAAATAAATAAAAAGCTAGAAAATGTTTTCTGTAAAAGTACATTTAATGCCGAATAGTGGTGGTTTAGCTTTATCCAATTTAAAATCCTCCTAAGCTTTTATTTGGCCTTTACTGAGGGTTAACTGAAATTTATTTGGCCTCTCCTTTACTGAGGGTTAACTGAAATATAATTTCATATGAATAAAAATATCAGCACAAATGTGAAGGCCTTATAATCTTGCAAAAAACTTTACTTACAGAAAATATTGACATTATGATTCCGAGTAGCACAAAATGATTTTGAATGGGCCACTATTAAACAAATGAAAGCCTGTCTGTATTTTCATGATTCATGTTCTGGAGATTTATTTGACAGGCAAGATCCCAGCTGAACCATAAAAAGGAAAATTCTTGAAAACATTTTTTTCCCAGCAAAGATAATGATTAGATCAGTTCTTACCATTACTTATTACTGTTTTACTCTAGGGCAGTCTTGAGGAGGGGTCACACATCTAATTTCCATTGTGCTCCAAGACCTTACAAGGTGAGAGTCTGCTGATAAAATAGACAAAATGGTAAAGAACTGGAGGAATGGGAGGTGGTGGTAAACTAGAGGACTGTTTTGATGTCAGATCAGTAAACTCTGAAGTCCAAACTACTTAGGCTATGAAGAAAGACACATGAGGCAAATACACTGAAAATATGGAGTGTATGACTAAGAGCATAGGTGTTATAGTAGCCTGAGTGATCATAAAATACTAATTAATGTAAGGTAATCTTTTTGAAGTGGGCTGATGAATCTGCACTGAAATTTCTGCAAACACTTAAAATTATTTTTTAAATTTGTATTTTTTTGTTTTTAATTTAAAAAGTTTTAATCTTAGAATTAATTTAAATAGTAAAGTGGATTAAATCTCACCATGTTCCAAAGCAATCTTAAACCAAATGCTGGTGCTCCAAGCACCTAATTTTTCTGACAATTGAATCAGACTTGCCCATTGCAGAGCTCTTGAGAAATAGGCACGCAGTAATTACATGAACTAGAAGGTTACAGCTAATGACACCACAGAAAATTGTTTAGACAGTGATACCGCACACTTTCACCCCAATCATATGATTAGTTTTACAAAATGACACAGTTTCAAATCGGTGCAATCACAAGAAGGAATTATACAAATGTCCTCTTATGACACATAGGCAGTGCATGCTGTGTTACATTTACGTAAATGTAACACGAAACTACTCAAACTACTCGCACAGATCACAAAAAGTCCTTCCCAGGACAACCCAGCGCAAGGGAAAGCACCCATCTGATGGTGGAAAATGACAGCAGAGCTCTGAGAAGTCACAGCGCAGAGTGGGGCCTTGCACAACGTTATGAAGATTAATAAACCCAAATTTTAGGCTGTCTGAATCGACTACTGCCTTCCACAGCTAGTCAAAGGTGCTTTTAAGGCATTAATCACAGCAATGGAAGAGCTGCAATGGTTTCATGAAGATCAGTCGTGGACGCTTTGTGGATTTAGATCAAAAGCATGCATTTGCATCAAATGCAAACTTCAGAGGTGGGGGTGCTCCGACTGAGTGACTTCTCTAATCAGGCAGGAATTCAGATCTGGCAAGGATCAATGCTCTGTGCTGGGTGTCAAAGGCAGCCGCCAGAAAACCCACTGCAGTGAGAGAAGATCTGATCTGCTCAGCATTTTATGCTTTGGGTCGCCACCTTGCATTTTATCAGTTTATTTTTAAAGCAATTTCTGTGTTTCATTTACTGAGTTAATTTAATGAGGTGGTAAATGCACGTGAGGATGTCACATAGAGCACTGATTACATAAAGGTGGTACTAATTGCTTTTGAACAGAAAATGCAAAACAGCTGTCTGCTTGCTGGGCGTGCTGTTGTTGCCAGAAGCAGGGACCAGAAAACGAAATCCATGGCATCCAGATGCTAACAACCTGGAAAAATACCAGAACTTCTCCGTGGATCAGGAAAGAAATGCTTTGTACAACGTATCTGTGTTTCCAACACCAAAGAACAGAAAAATGCTGTGAGAAGGAAGGGAAATTGAGCAGTCAGGATTTCCACTGGTTCCTTCTGCTACCAGCTATTTCCTTTCTCCTTCCTAGGAGTCCCAGCTACTTACTCTCACCCAAGACAGTAGCCACAAGGAAAGCAAAGAAACTGATAAAAGATGTAATGTAGCTTTTCGTTGTCGATATATTATTGTAAAGGATGTTTTGTGAAAAATCTCACTTTCACAAAAGATGATCGTCATTTTGCCATACCACTTCACTGCGTGATGTTCTTCTGATTTCAGTTTACTGAAATTGATGACAGCTTTTTTTTAATTACTTTTTTCTAACAGTATCATTTCTAACTTCCCCCATAAACTCAGCCTGACTTCTCAGCCATCAGATGGAGACTCTTTTCATTCTTTTAAAATAAATCAGTATAAAATTTTAATACACATCAACAGGTTTGGTGCTATTGTAACAAAGCAGAAGGGAAGTGGCAGACGGCTAAAAATGAAAGAGTTCAGGACAGAAACAGAAACTTTAGCAATTGTGGGAAAGGACATCACATTGAGGCTGTGAGTATAAACTCTGATGAATGATAAATTTACTTTCAATGGCTTTCCAGTAGTAAGTTTAAGTTAACCAGTTCTGAAGTAGAGGTTAGAGTTATTTGAAATGACATGAGAAAAAAAAATATCTGTGAGAGGAAGAACTGAATCTCTGGTGTACAGTTTGCCTCCTTCTCTAGAACAAAAGTGGAGGTTTTTCCTACCCTGGCTACAGTAAATAGCATTACTAAAAACACAGTAGCCTTTACTGGTAATAAAGAAGGAAACCGAGAGGCAGCGTGTAGAATGTAAAATATTCTATGGGAAAATGGTGAGGGGCGAAACTTGTGAAGGAGCACATTCTCCTGTTGATGTGAAAGCGTTCACTGGCATTTGCGTTTTTGATTCACCTTTATCTTCTTTCTAGAGAAAAACACACGGAAATAGTATGGAAAAATAAGTGATACTATCAGAACTTGCTTATGAAACAGAGCTACTTATCTTTACAACTAACAGGTATTATAAAGGATTCACTTTGTCTCTTACTTATCACATTCTTTCTGAAAAAAAAAATCAGCACCCCAAAATTTTATACCTAGATTACATTTCTCTATTTTGGCTCCTTTATGTCTTTAATATACCTGATTTTTTCACCTTATGTTACTAATTGTCCCTTACTTTCTCTTCATCCAATGTTTACTAACACTAAAAGCTAAAAGGGGAATGTGAATGAACCACATAACATACTACTTTTTTATTATTATTACACATGAATCAATAATTTGGACAAATATCAATAATTAAGTAGTGATAAATGAAATCAGTTTCAACTTCCTGGTAATTGGACCAGTTAAGATGTCTGTTCTGCTTTATTCAACCTTTCATAAAGGGCTCTACCGAACACATTTATTAATTAGGCTACAGGGACTCTTCTTTTCTATATTGCGTAAGAAAATTCTTCAGAAAATCTGGCCTCTACATATATGAGGCAAGTCAATTTATTAGCCTGGGGTGACAAGCTTGGTAAATTCACTGTATGCACTTCCTTTTAGCTTACTGAAAACCAAACATGTCACAGTCCCCTATTTAGATCACAAAAAAGTACAAAAGTGAGACAGAGAAAAGGAACAATCGGTAATGGGGAAATGTTTACAAAACTTACTGTAAAATATGATTTGGACCTCTTTGTATTACAGCATTCATACATCTGTATTGAACACTGAAATAACTTTTTTGTTTTGAGTAGGGTGACAGCTCAATAAAAGTCTATATTTTTCCAGAACTTGCTTGTTTCGTTTCTTGAAGCCCAATAAGAATTTTTCTCACCAAGAACTACTATGGAAATGCTCCTGTAAATAATCAAATCCTGTTGGCTGAAAGTAAATAAAAACCACAGGCTTTCGTTCTTGTGACTAATCTAGCTTGAAGATTTTTCACAGGTCATTTTCCTGCTGATAACTAAGTAATCTTCCTATCCTTTCTGGTTTTATGGAGAAAAATAACCAGAAAGTGATCTTGAAACTGATTATAATGTGACCATTTTATCTTGGCACCCGGTGAGTTGTAACCTTGATCTATTACAGATGAGTAACACAAAGAAACGGCCTCTGATCCCTGACCTGTTAGTGAACTATCCAAGTATTACTGGAGCAAAAATCGCTGAGAAAAATATTAGTAGGATGACTTCGGTTTCAGTTTCTCTTCAGTGTAGTGACTCAGGGGATGTGTGAAGTAAATAGGTGTAAGGAATTAGGAATGGGACCTATAAAGTTTCGGTACGGGATTGTTTCAAACAAGGCTAGATTATTTCTGCCATACCGAAATATATTGTTTTAGGTAGTGTTCTGACACACAGGGAAGAAACCTGATAGCCCTGAACACACAGAATGATCCACTTTATCATCTAGATTTCTGTAATACGTTCTATCAGTCTTGCACTATATATGCAAAGGCTTCACAGTGAGGCATACGCCATGCATAAGTGTGAACTGATAATATAAAACCAGCCCCTACAATTACACTATGATTTCCATATAATATTTTAAAATACAATGTAAACAAAGTTTTGACTCTGAAATGTTCATATCAAGTGGTTATTTCTTTTAAAAACTTTGTGATTATTTTTTATGGGAAAAATCTATCTTTACATGGAAATGACATGCTAAGGCAATGGGATCTTCTGTATGTTGCAAGGACGCCAGTGGGCATGTTAGCGCCCGTTAAAGCCACTTCAGATGAGCACATCAGAAGGAATACAGCCAGCTCATTCTCACAAAGATCCCAAGTTATAAAAATGAAGGATCGGCATCACCCTAGCAAACAGCAGCGGAATCAGAGATGTCGGAACTTCCATGCCCTCTAAAAAATAAGGGATCCCCCAAAAAGGATTAAGAAAACCCAGAATGCTGAAAACAAACTGTAAATGATCTCCGTAGTTTTTTTCACCTTGCTTTCTGTTTGCTGTTGGCGATGGGAAAGAATCGCTAGATGTTCCATCTTCACCACAGGGCAGTATTCTTCTGCAATCATCAGCTGCATCTGAGTAAGCAGAGCTATTTTTAAATCGCCAGCCACCTAGCTCAGTAGAGCAGTCACACAAGTGCAGAGTCATTCACAGCGCGGGGAATCACTTCTCTTGGTTTGCAGCGTCATACCAACGGGAAAGGCACACAAAGAGTATCCTACAAATTTTCAAGAGCCTATGACTCAGTATCTGCTTCAGACTGATCGCCCTTACCCACACCAAATCTTCTCTGAAATTTTCCTGCAATTGCCCTAATGGTTATGTCCAGTCTCAGGACAATGTCTTTCAGTGGTGAGAAAATTTCAGGAAGTCATGAGCACAGCTGTGACTGCCACTTTCCTGGCTGACACATCGAGGACTGAACAGGGGGGATCCAGAGCAAGAAACGTGACATATTCTCGAGCTCTGAAACCCACGAGCTCAGACTGCCCTCTTACAACTTCTACTTTTTTGTGGATTGGCACACAGACTGACTGTGTACTCACAGTACTCGCTGTGTGCTCACAGTACTCACTGTGTGCTGCTACACAAATTCAACAGAAAACAAAGTTCAGAACACTGCAAACCAAACAGAATCAAACACCACATCCTACAAGTGTATCATATTTCATTTTCCCAGTAAGCATCCAAGGAGCAATGCACCTGATTCACTGAACAGACACTGAGCAGCCTGGCTACTGCATGTGGATCGCTGCGATATAAGACACTCAACCAAACAGTCACATGACTCGCAGATTAAGATGAAAATTCAGTGAATCCAAATAGACATGCGCTTTACAGAGGGGGCCCGGCATCATTTCTGGAAGGATACACACATGGCAGGGTGTCAGGGTGTGTACTTTGACCTCCTGACGTAAATTTATTGATGTTTGGCACCACCTTTTAGAATTTATATTGAAATGCTTGAGGAGTGACAGTGTTGAATGTTGCCAATACTCTACTGACACTGTGCTCCATTAGGGGAAACTCCGATGCTATAAGCAAGCTCCTTATAAAAAGCTGGGGAATTTATTTCATCATGAAGTTGGATTACTCCTGCACCCTCATCTATCAATTGTCCAAACCGCATCTGCGTGAGCGTGCTCCTGGGTGTGTTTTGGAGATAAAATAAGGAAATCTTTTAGAGCGCAGCCGAAGGAACAATTTGCTCAATGCCCAGACAACACGCACGGGACTGTGCTAATGTTTTTTCTCTTCCAGAAGCCTTGCTAGCAGCCTCCCGTGAAGGAGTGTGCCAAATGTAGGAGCTTTATGTCCAAACCTGTACACCAGGGAGCAACACGAGCAGGTGGCTGCACAAAGACGATGAGCAGGGAACCGAGGGTGACAGCAAAGCAGGCAGGGGCAGTGTCCTCAACCAGCAATACCGCAGTCCCATGGGACCCAGGTAACAGGATCAGAGCAGCTGCTCCTCCTGGGGCTCCAACAGCAGGTAACACGGGCTGTACGGACTGAAACTGAAAAAGTTAAGAGCTCCTTGCACAAACACTAGGGATGCTAACCACAGTCTGACTGTGTTTATGTACACTTTTAAAGTTATGTCAGATTTGTTCGATCCAGCCAGCGCCTGGAGCCGAGGCTGCCCTGCCTGGTCTGGGCAGCAGGGCAATCTGCCTGCTGGTCTTCCACAGAGGCAAGATACGTGGAGAGGGCCAGCTCTCAGCCCCTTTTGTTACAGGCCCTGTCACTACATGCCTCTGCAGTGTTGAGGGATGGTTTTCTCTGCTTCAGCAAAGGAGGAAAATTATGGAGAAGCAGCCTTTCTGAATGGTAGGTGCCACACTGGAGTCAGGATGGCTTCTGCTTATTAACTGCCTGCATCGTGCTTTGGTGCACCACCAGCCAAGGGTACGTACTTGTGACTTGTGTGAAACACAAGAGCCACAGGTATTTCCCACTTTGCTTCCACACCAGTTGCTACATGCACACCTCTTCCCACCTCATCTTCTGCAAGAATCGAACAGCAGCATAAAATTTCCAAAACAGCGGTGCACATGCTGGGAAAACAAATCTAATCTTCCACTGAGATTTGAAATCAGAAACCGTCAGTGGCAGACATCTGTTCCAATTACTCAGCATCACCCTCCTGCACTAACAGTAACAATACACAGCGGCCACCCCCCGTCATGCTGAGCATGGGACACTTCCTGAAAGGCTTCACTTCCCCATCCCACCACATCTCACGACCTATTTGGTTAAACAAGCCAGCCCACAGCTGAGTAGGGGCTGAGCACAGAGCTGGGCAGAACCATGGACACCATTCGTTTCCACACCCAGGGATGCCTCTGCACTCAAGGACTGGAGCAGAGCGACTTGGAGAGGAGGGCAGGGTCCTCTTCACCTACCTGCCCACATGGGTCCTGAGGATCCCAGGTTTCTGCAAGAGGTGCAGACCAAAGCAGCACCAGCAGTTGAGAGGAACTCTTGCGGTGGTCAGCAATCCCACACCGGTGAGGATCAGCTCCTGACAGCCCCGTGACAGAGCAGCTCCGTGCTGACACAGCAGCATGGGATTCACAAGCTGCAAGGCAAGCAGGGAGGGAACTTCACTGCCATACAAAAATAGGAATAAACACATAGGGGCAACCTAGGGAAAACAGCACTTTGAATGTCTCGTGCTCTGCTAGAAAAGCTACAGAAAAGCTGCTGACGTGACAGGTATCCTGGTGCACCTGTGGAAAAAATGTTCTGCAGGTGTTACGGAGATTTTCTGGTAAATCTTTACCACAGTCTGCTTCCATTCAGCTATACAGCAGGAAATGTACCCCGAGAAGTTTGCTGAGATTGGAGACATTATTGCCACAGATGGGAAAAGGAGAGGCTGAACATTTTCTTTCAAGTATAATCTTCTAGTACAGATTGGAATTAATACAAAGTGAACCTGGGAAAGAAACAAATTTTGTTTGCCATTCTAAACACCATTTTTTTTTCTATTACCAGTAGTCATACAGGAGTTGTGATCCTATTATTATCTGACATGCCATCTGTGAAATTGCCTGTCTTTGCACTCTTTTCCAAACCCTTTTCACTGTTTTGTAGCTCAAGCATTCATGCTTCTTCAGCTCATAGTCTTTTGATACTATATGCAACGTAGAACAAATCTCTTGCTCCCCCAGTTTCAGCTTTCCTCATTCTAGAGTGGAGAAAAAAAATCCTTTCCTGCTGTGAAATGAAACTTGCAAGAGCCATGCAAATGCTACAAAATATTGGCATCTTTCCCAAGCTCGTTTTGGAGAAACATGCTGCCACTGACTCCTTGTATTGAGCTGACCCACAGGGAGCACAGAGATAATCCATGCCGCACAACGGGATGCTCAGCAGGGGTTGGTGGTGATCCAGAAGTAACCACTGGTCAGAGAACAGCGTCAGGCTGCTGGTGGGAGGTGATGAGTAATTGTCTTTGCATCACTTGGAGTTTATTTCCCTTTCCCTTATTAAACCATCCTTACAGCCTGTGAGCTTTCCTTGCGTTTGCCTTCCCGATCCTCTCCCCCATCCCGCTGAGGGGAGTGACTGGGTGGGGGCTCACCTGCCAGCCAGGGGCAACCCAATAGTCTTCTCTACAAGCCCTGAAGATCCATAATGCCCAAAGCACAACCTTCTCCTCACACGCTAATCAATCATTTGGCTACTCTCATTATCACACAAGTGAACTCCTTCACTCCACTTCCTTTAAGTTTACAAGAAACCTATAATTTTGCCTACAGGAAAGAACCACGAACAAAGAGTCGGATTCATTCTCTGGCAAATTCATAGCTTTTCTTTCATTCTGAGACACTTCCTGGATAGCTCACAGGAAATACAAGATGACAGAGATCATGTTTCATTTTTTAAAGCTCTTGGGTCACCTAATGGCCATCATCATCGCTTCAGAAATCCAAATAAAACTGCTATAAAAAGTTATTTTTATCTAGAAGTGGTGGCAGTGATGGTGCTAATGTGATTGTCTACAGACACAACAGAAGGAAAGTGTGGGGGGGGAGACAGACAAAGCAATCTGAGGAGGCACAGATGGTCTCAGAAGGCCTTTGTTTGCTTTCAACTGTACCAGGTGATCTAATAAAATCATTCTCTTCCCTCCAAGCCAAACCTCTCTTGCACCAACATCTTTAAGCTTGCCAAAATGGTGTAATTTCAGTCAATTTAAGATTATGACAATATTTCAACCAGCCTTCAGAAGAACAAGCATATTTCCTAAGTCAGTTACATGGAAATCATGACTTCAGCGTTTCTGAAACCAGTACTTTATAACAAGTCTGTGTATTTCCATCCACTTGGACAGGAATGTCACAATTACACTAAATACGACTTACTCGAGACTAGTTCCCTACTCTCAAAAAACAGTATGTATTTATTTCAGAACATGGATAATTTGTTAGTTTGTTTGTGCAAAGCCTCACACAATTAACTTTCTCACTTTCTCCTTAGCATTTCAGTCATAAGCAGATTTGTGCATCCATCCGTAAGAAAATAAAATAGGTCATTCTGTTCAGCAGTTTTAAGTCAAAACTGAGGTTTTGTCTAACAATTAAGTAAGGGTAAGTGAAACCTGAGTTTGACCTTTCTACGAACCAAATGCTTAATCAGCTGCAGTCTTTTTGCCTTTAAACCATCTGCAATAAGAAGCCATTATTATTATTTCTGCAAGGTTCAAATGGCAAAGCAAGCAGAAGTTAACAGACTTACTCAGAGTCCAGCAGTGAACTCAAGGGAAGAGACACTAGAAAGCAGAGCAGCAATTCGCAGTTTATATTCTTAAATTCAATTCATTAGATAGCGACCTCTCTATTTGTTCAGTTCAATACATTTGTAATTCTCATCAGAAACTTAAAAGAAAACCATACATCTAGGCATCCCTGTGGTCTGTCCTCAAAAGTTTAGGGCCAAAAGATGGTAATTTTGTCATCTAATTTTGCCAGTCATCTTCCCTAAACCGAACATTAATTCAGTAACAATCACAGCATATTGCATCAATACAATTAGCTACAGAAAGCATTTACCCAAAGCAAACAAGATTAATTCCTCTTGAAAGACGCGTATTTCAGTGTTCTGCAAGTGTAAGTGCCTGTGTCTGAAGGGCATTCATTAAAAATACTGCAATGGCTTTTTTAAGGAGTTAATGCCTTCAATTAATCTGGTATTGTTTCTTATCATTTCTGATTTAATCTTCTATAACCCACACATACCTGCGTGTCCAAATTAGACTCACTTATTGTGCTAAGGCTGAATTGGTGCTGGTACACAGACTCCTTGGATATATTATTTTACCATGTTTTGTGGATTCTTTCTGACAGCATGAAGTGTGAACATTACTTAAAGCATGATGGACCACACTTCTACAACTAAGAACAGGAATACTAGTTTGTAAAAAAAACATTTAAACAAGAGCTGAAGTTTTCAGCAGTTGGTACCTATATGGCATCGTTTCTTCAGCATACAAAAGACTGCATTGATGGCTTGAATTTAAAACTCTGCTGAAAATTTCTTGCTCTCGTCCTGCCAGGATGACTGATGGATTTTCTGCTTTGCAGAGACTGGGAAAGACGGAGCGTCAGGGGAACATCATCACCGTGCAGTTTCCTGCCTCTCAGTGGGACACTAAGCAGAATTTTGGTAAATGTTGTTATCTGTGTGGCAATGGCATGGTGTGTGGGAGGAGAGAGAGTGGCATGGTAAGGGCACTTCCACTTTCATGTTGCATTCACTTGATCCCTCCAACCCTTCTTCAAAATCCCATTTCTGAAAACTGTTTCAACATCTAGTACCACGGACATGCTAAGAAACCTCCAACAGTTCTTCTTTTTTTTTTTTTTTTTCCTGCTTTACACATAGAACCATCTACTCAAGTATGATTTCTTTTAAGATTCTGGATAGTCTTAGGAAATCTCCTTTCTTAATCATCCTTTAACAGAAAACACTTAAAATAAATCTTTTAAACCGAACGTTTTTCTGTCAAGCTCTAGAGATCTATTTGCTCGTTAGATCAGAAAAACTAAAGATCAGAAATGTGTAAACTGATTTTGTTCTCTTTAAAATGGGTGCTCTGGATCAGAGACACCATGGGGCCTGCATTAGGACTCTGCATTACGCAATGTTAATGCTTAAGACACAGCAACAAACAACTAGGCTTTCACCTTCAACCTTTTGTTTCCAGTCTTGCAACTGAAAGCCTAGCATTTAGTCATACTTAAATACCCCCCACCCCCCAATTTACCTTTAAAACTGCCTGATGTTTGAGGAATGGTAATGGAAACCAGAAAAGTCAAGGCACTCCATATTCAACAAAGCAGAAAATTCAATCGGTATGTGTAGGATCCCCAAAGGATCTGCAGTACAGATCGTATGTTAAGAATTTCAGAGTTGGGGAGCATTTCCTGCAGCTGAAGGGGTTGTTTGGAGCATTTCAAAGTGTCAGTTTTTAGGACAAAGCATCCTACGACCAATACAAGCCAGCACATCCTTCACTGCCCACCAGGAATAAACAGATATGTGCTTGGACCCGATGATCCGGAGGTCTTTTCCAACTTTAATGATTCTGTGAACCCTCTACGTTTTATAAACAAGAAGCTCAAAGAAGTAATTTGCTTCTCAGTAAGAAGTGGCGGCTGCAGTTAGCTATATCTGTGAGTATGGAAACTCTCTCTAGAGAACTTCTGAGCCATTTATATTCCTGTAAATAAAACTGCAGCTCAAAATCAGTTATGTCATGATGGGGTTGCCTAAAGGACTAAGCACACTGCTGGAACTTCTCAGACCAAGAGAGAGCATCGTTAGGACAGTCCCAGTGAACTAGTACTACTGAGCCATGGGTAAACAAAACAGAAATTGCAAAAAGTAAAGAAAGCAAAAAGAAACTAAAACAGGGCCTGAAATAGCCAAATATTTGCTGTGTGGAAGGAATAGCCAGTACAGAACCCGTAAGCCTAAACAGAAAGGTTGAATTTCAGCAAAGATCTAAAGCAATAAAGAATTACAGTGCATAACAGATGCCTACAGCCTGGATATAGACCAGAAGTGATCAGAAGACTTAAATAAGACACAGACAAGAGCATATCCTGTTATCTACTGACACCTACAAAGATGAGACTGAACAGGCCCAGTCCAAATTAATGCAAAATAAAAACGTCTTAGCAAAAAGCAAGAGGATTGCTTCAGATCTAATTTTGTGGCTCTTCATTCTGTTTATTTCAGCCTCGTGATTCAGAATGCAGGTCCTGGGACTTTGCCCTGAGCATCAAAACACTTCTGGTTTTGGCATCCTTCAAAGCTCAGCCCGTGCATAAAGCACGTGGGGCAAATCTTACGTCAGGAATAAATAAAAACCATGCTATATCTCCTGACGACCCTAAATATTTTATGTGCATAAACTGAAATCAAGACTGAAAAAAACAGCGTGGCAGTCCAGATCAGAACCTCAAGGCAGGGACACAGCCACACATACGGAACAGCAAGGAGTTCACCAGCCTGGGCAGTCCTCAACGCCCTCGCAGTGAGTTTCCCATTCCAACTGTAAGACACGAAGAAGAGCGAATTATGAGAATATCCAGTGTAGCAATGCATACAAGGGATGTTTACCCTTTCCCACATCAGAACTGTAAACATGGCAGCAGATTATAATGACTGTTAATCTATGAGTCAGAGGAGCACAAACTTCCTATTTGTTCAGCATGAAATTCGGACTCTCAGACGCACACGGAGCTCTGAGTTGGGCATCTCCCGTAGCACTGAGTATGCTAAGACATACCAGATGATTTCAGTGGGGAAAATAAGCCACTACACATTTATTTTTTTTTAATTCCTGGTGGCCCTGCAGAGTTAACAGCACAGGATGAGTGAACTGCTCCTGATTTTTCATCATACAGCAACAGGAGGACCACTTGCTAATTCCTAATCTGTTCTGTTTAGTTAGACGAGCTTAAGGCAATGGAACATTTTATGAGAATCATTAGATCATAACTTGCCCTCCAGGAACATCAGCAGTGATGTAAGACAACTGGAACAAACCCAGCTTGATCGGCTGAACAACTTCTGGAGTTCACAGCTAAAAATAAAGTATGGTTCCCTGAAAAGCGAGCATACTTCACCATCTGGGAAATGACAGAACCACCACACCCCAGAGTGCTCCATGGTCCTATCCACACAGAACATCATCTCCAAACACAGAACTCATTCTTACGTCGTTTGCACTAACGTTACAGATAGAACTACAAAATTCAGAGGAGTTATTCACAGTTCTTACCTATATGAAACGGAAATCAGTTGATCATTTTTAAAACATTTCTTACCAACTTTACAAAAAACTCAAGTTTTAAACTGAATTAAAAATAAATCTATGAAAACTTAATCCAATATAACTAGACTGTTCACGTTTCCCCCTTCCTAGTTTCCTAAATTCTGCTTAGTCTCCATTTTGTTTCTAGGGAGTATCTAATCACTTCTGCTCATATTCACCTCATGTTATAACAGTTGGTTATGATATGCAAAAAAAATAATACTTATTTAAAATAACTCCTGTTAAGATTTATTTATTTTTTTTAGCATGATCTAATTTGAGGTTAGATTTTACTCACGTGATAGCTTTTACTTAATATACTGATACATCCTATACTGAGAAAGGGTGAAGTGAACTTCACCCCACATTTCAAGTTGAGACTAGTAAGGCATGGCAAAATAAAGTGCTTTCATTACATAAAGGAGCACAGAGCATACCTGGTGTACATGCAATTACTTGCTAATCAGAATTACTGTACTTAGGAAGCCATCATTTCATTGTCTAAAACTGAGAAAGGACAAACACACCGCTCAGCAAACCAGCTGCTTTATCAGCAAATCTGATGAACAGCACACTGAAGGCAATCCAGGAAAAGCCAGGTACACTACGAAACACGTTTTAAGAGCTGACTCATTCTTTGGCACTAGCTTTCAGTTACTGAATTCCCAAGAATTCCTCCGCGTTTCAGAATTGACAAAAAGAAACAGTCATCTAAGGGCATTCCCAAGAACATATGGGATTAGTTTCTTACTCAGGATTTACGCAGGTCAAATTTCCCTTAAGTCAGTGGTGTTTTCCTCGGGGGAGTGCTTGCTTTGTCCAAAGATCTATTAATGTCAGGTTTTCAGTAACCAGATGCAATGCTTGACTTCAATATTCTGGTACTATATAACAACTAAAACTATTGTAAATTATCCTTTTTGATAGCTACCAAAACGCCTTGATGTTTGGTCTAAGCACATCACAGCCACATCTGCAGACACTTGGGATTTCTCAATTCTGTTTCCTTGCAATTTGCTGTCTGAACTGGCAAGAAACCAAAGAGATTTCTCCATTACTAGCACTTCACCATTCATTTCTTCAATAAATTTTATCAGCATAAATTTTACCAAAAAGCAATTTTGCTCCCACTTTGCTCCAGTATTTTCACTTAGCTCTGACTGTAGTACAGAGATACTGAAAATATAAAATAAAGTCTACATTGCTTCTTGCTTTTCCTACTAACAGATATGAAAACCACAAAGTGCTGGCATTTTTAAAGGAGGAATTTTTCTTTCTTCTTAGCAAAAAGTGTCCCAAGGTAGTAGGACTCAACTGTGTCCTTCAAATATAAAGTCAAAAACTGTATTTCCTCATCTTCTGCACAATCGATTTTCAGTGTGTAATCACAGGGCACAAATACTATTTATAGGATGAAATAATAAATGCTCCACAGACTTGTGTCTTGGGCACGTGTTTTATCATTTCTGGCACACAGAGCCTTCTATCCCCATAAAACTCAGTCATATCTCTAAGAATAACAAAACTAATGGACCATTTTGGGCATATTATACCCAATCTTTTGGATAACCCTTTCTAGCATAATTGAGGTGACAAAACAATGACTTCCTGCCTTTCTGCTACTGCTGAATTGAATCAGAGGATAATTCAAATTGGGAGGGTCCTCAGGAGGTCTCTAAACACTGCTCAAAGCAGTCCCAGTGTTGTATTGTGTTAACCAGGAAGATTTTTTCCTTGCATCCAATTAGAACTTTTTATTTCAATTTTAGCCTTTTGTGAAGGTGGTGTAAATGTTTTACCTTGCATTTTACATTCACCATTATCATGAGGCCTCTGATCCACCGCTGCTGGCACTGAGCACCTTGACTGCAGTTCAGGCTCCTCTACGTTCATCTTGCGTATTTCCTGCATATTTCACACAAATTCATCACTGTGCCTTTACAGTGACAGCTGCGAGTGGTTAAGGTGCTAACACAGGCAGTCTGCTCTCTATCGCACTGTCTGAAGTCATCTTTTTGTCCTTGGTACAGTGGCATCCAGCGTTTTTAGCTCTGCATTTCCATCTGTAATTTCTGGTCCAGGCGCATCTTCTGTGACCGCACTGAACCTAGTGCAATGAGGTTTGTGTCTGCACATAGAGCTCCCTGGTGTGTAATTATACACATACATACATGTGTATAATAAACGTTATCACAATTAACAAACACTGTGGGACCGGCTGGGCAGCGGGGGGCTGAGGGGCCGGGCCGGGCGCCTCAGCTCGGCTCCACGGGGCGGGAGCCGCCTCAACGGGCAGGGGGCTCCCGGGGCTCCGTCAGGGGGTCGCCGCCGGCGAATTAAGAAAAAAAAAAAAAAAAAAAGTCGGGGGAAAGTCCCCTCGGTGCGCCAAGGAAATTCCCGGAGCGGCTCCCGCTGGGACGCGGCGCTGCGGGGCTTTCGCAAGGCCGGGCGAGCCCCGGCTCGCAGCCCCTCTCCCCCTCAGGCGCCATGTTGTGTGCGTGCCGTCCCCCGTTGCCTCCCCCTCGCCCCACCGCAGCCTGCCCCCGGCTTTCAGCCCCGTTCCCCCCACCACTTCACAGCGCCCTCGGGCCGCCCTTTCTCCTCCCCGGGCTTCCCCGGGTGCCTTTGGCCCCGAGGTGGCAGCAAGCCCCGGGGGAAGCTCTGCCCTCCCCCGCTGCGGGCTTCCCCTCGGCGGGGCTGAGGGCAGCGGCGGCCGGGCGGGCAGCGGGGCAGGGCGGCAGGAGGAGCCTGCGAGCCCTTAAACGGCAGCGGCCGCCCCCTGCCTGCCTCGGGGAAGACGGAAGGGCGAAGCTACAGCAGCAGAAGCAGCGACAGCAGCGCTACCAGCAGCTATAGTCCCGGCCGTGCCTGGCTCCTCGCTGGTTTATATGCACCTGGCCGGGTTACTGCTCGCCCCGGAGGAGAGAGAGAAGAAGGGGCAGCGCCGCGAACGAGGCTCGTCCCCCCCCGCCATGTGCTCGGTGAGCGAGGGCAGCAGCACGGACCCGCTGGTGGCTCGCTTCAGGCAGGTGGAGGAGACGCTGGAGAAGCTGCACCGCGAGAACAGGAGCCTGAAGAGCAAAGTGCCCCGCTACAACGCGCTCTGCACCTTGTACCACGAGTCGGTCCAGCAGCTGAAGCACCTGCAGCTGCAGCTGGCCGCCAAGGAGGCGACGATCCGGGAGCTGAGGAGCGGGCTGGCCCGCCAGCAGCCCAACGAGCCGGGGGCCGAGCCCGCCCGCTCGCTGGTGGACAGCCTGCTGGAGCAGCTGGGCCAGGCCCGGCAGCAGCTGCGGGACAGCGAGCGGCTCTCGGCGCAGAAAATGGAGACCCTGAGCCAGGTAAAGAGAGGGGAACCCACACCCGAGGGGGCCCCGGGGCCGGGGGGCGACCCCTCGGATCCGGCCCCGGTGCCTCGCCTGAGGCGGCGGGACCCTGAGGCGGGCAGCGGAGCCCCCTCAGCCCCGCCGCCCCCCTCAGCCCCGCCGCCCCTCTACTCCTCGTTGAGGTTGAAAACAGGCTGGATTTTCTTATTATTCTTAATATTTTGAATATTTTTTTAACGCAGCCGCACGGCAGGAGCGTACGGTGGCGTTAGAAATCTCCACGGAACTGCTTTTGCCAGCAGCAGGAGAATGTAGTAAAAAGAAATAAGCAGCCCACAAACTAAGTGTGGAAGTTCCCTATTAATTAAAGACCCTCCTCGTTATCAGATGTAACTCTAAGACAAACAACTGGTGCCACAGCTTTTTTGTATTCAAGTATTTTTTTTTTTAAAAGTGCACTTTAAAAAATGGCTGACGCTGTGTTGACATTGAGATCCTGCCTCAATACGTGCTTTGAAGAAGGAACCAGCAAGTCTGCACTGTGATGAGACAGACGGGGGGAAATAGGAGCTCTCTTGTGACAAAACAGTCACAAAACTGCCTCCCCTCCCACCCTCCACCAGCTCTATTTTTGGTCCTGCCGTGAAGACTTTCCCATGTTGGGTCTGAAGGGCTTAATGAATTTTGAAGCATTTCTTTCTGTATGAAGCTGGGTGAAGGAATTTCCAAACCAAGAAGTGGTACTTAAAATTGAAACAAGTATTTTTGTCATAAGTAATCTCTTGACCTAATGCTTATACAAAACATTTTCC
This sequence comes from Aythya ferina, assembly GCF_964211825.1. Lineage (NCBI taxonomy): Eukaryota > Metazoa > Chordata > Aves > Anseriformes > Anatidae > Aythya > Aythya ferina. Next base: position 9,407,699 of record NC_140300.1, on the reverse strand, counting down.
ACATATGACACTCACCTCCAGTACATTTAAATATGTTCAAGTTTGGAAATTTGTAATGAGAGATGATCTTGGTGACACTTTGCAGACAGATAAGAAACCGGTGGCATCTGAATGCCTGCTGTAGCCTGATGCAGAATAGCTTTAGTCTATGGCAGTGGGGAAAATTCAGCATGATGTGAAAGTGTAAACATCAGCAATAAGAGCATATGCTCCTTCTGTAAGTTAGCCTAACAGTTTATTTTAGAAATAACCGTTTTATGCCTTGCCATAAATACCAAAATCATCGTCACTAAAAATAACAACAAGGTACTTTCTGAAGTCAGATGCCTACATGCTGGCAGAGTGCTTCCTGTGGTTTATGGCCCTGTTAGTGCTGCTGAAGAACTGGAGCAGAGTTGAGCCTCTGTTTCGTGGGCTGTGCTGGTACCCAGGGGAACAGCTCAGCAGAGGTCTGGGCTACCAGCAGCCTTTACTTTTGGAGGATGACAAACAGAAGCTGGTTGTGGCAAAGTCAGGGCTGGCGTACTCGAGGTGCATGGTACCTCTGAGTGATCATACCTGTCTGTGAGCAGACTTCTTCCTTCTCAAAGCACCTGAGATGAGAAGTTAACTTGATGCAGTGTGGATGATCCCCCAGACCCTTCTAATTCAACAAGAGGGCACAGCAAGGAGATGCATCTTTCTTTTGTAAGAATGCATCAGGCCCCCTTGCATGGAGCCAGCTCTGGACAAAATACTGATTGCTGCCACATGGATTTCATTTAATCTTTGCTTGTCCTTACCACTCCTCCTTCTCTAGGTGGGGAAATTGTTGTGTATACACTCTGACTTGTCTTTGTCACAGTGCCAGGCAATGACTGCGCTTCACTGTTTTTTGATATCTTTCCAGTTCCAATTTTTTGAGGCAAATCTCTACTATCTGCTAATTTGAAATGTAGGACTATTAAAGCATTTCTCAGTCTCCATAGCTATTCTTTTAAGCTGCTTGTTTCTTTTATCTTTAATTTTTAGCTGCAATGTATGATTGTCATAAAATCTTCACAATTTTTTGCTTGTTGTTTCTGAGTTTATCATTCTGCTGACCAGGAAGTGCTTTTATAGTTGTCTGGGTAGTTTTTGATTGATTGATCTGTCAGTTCTAAGGTTGAGTGTTTATACAGACATTAATGGGATTTTTGCTTTTTAAGTACTTGGCAGGGAACGTAGGAGCAGTATGGGATTGCTGCAATGGGAAATTCAACCTTAGAAATGTTTTGGCTTTTGAGTTCACTTCACTTTAAGTAACTTCCCCTCCCCCTTGTGTTTAGGAAGTGCAGAAGTTGAATCAGCAACTAGAGGAGAAAAATGGAGAGATACAGCAGATGATAAATCAACCTCCATACGAAAAGGAGAGAGAAATCTTACGACTTCAGAAGAGCTTGGCAGAGCGGGAGAAGGCTCAAGCCACCAGTGATGTTCTGTGCCGTTCACTCACTGATGAAACCCACCAACTTCAACGCAAATTAGCGTCCACAGCAGAAATGTGTCAACATCTGGCAAAATGTCTAGAAGAGAAGCAAAGAAAAGAGAAGGGGAATTCAGATGACCAGATTGCTACTGAAAGTTCTAATCAGGTAGTTTTACTGCTATTATGTTTTGAGCACGTTATTAGCTTCTAAGGTGTTTATTACGATGTAAAACTTAGAGAAACAGCCCTTTGAATAATTTCATGTGTGGTGTAAAGGCTACCATGGCAACCTCTGATTACCAAAAACTGAGGATAGAAGCTGTCATCAGTCACTTGTGCTTTGGCTACTTCATGTGTTTATCTCCTTATCAAACATTTTTTTTTTCGAGGAGAGGATCTTGAACCTCAGCCATTCCGTGATTGCAATCCTTCCCTGCAGGTACTGCAGCCAAGTACCTTCTTTATTCTGAAGAACATCTGTGTGCATCACTAGATGGTGCTGTGTTTTTGAAGATGCTGATAACTTGTTTAAGCATCTAAACTCACAAAACAAAGAAAAATCACTTTAAAAGTAGCTTTTATACTAAAAACTACAGCATGTGGTCTTCTCAGGTCAGGATCTGGCTTTACACGTGTAGTACAGACCTACAGAAAGTTGGTTTCGGAAGAACTGGGCAAGGTGTCTCACCTATTTTTGTTCTGGGGTTCCCCTCTGCCCTCCCATTGCAAGGTAGCACTTCTCTCCAGCACATGTGTTTAGACAAACTGCTTCAGGACAGCGAAGTAGCAGAAATGCCACTGAGAAGGACAGAAACACATGGATTGTGTTGTGCTTCGCTGTGGCTTTGCAACACCTTTTCTTTCACCTTAGCTGAAGCTTTTCAGTGCAGGATAGACAGAGTTGTTCTATTGTTCCACAAATCATGACAGTTCAGTCACTAGGTAATTCATGATACTATAAGCAAGCAACATTTGAGGTGCTGCCACCAGTAACAGATAAGAGTACTGAATAGGGTGCTATAAACAGTTCTCACAAAAAAAAAAAAAAAAGAATAATTTTCTCATGACTTTATGGTTGTGAAGTGTAACGCTGTGTTCCAGATGACCACTCACCTATGCTTTTATGATTAACTATATGCATATATCACTTCCACTTGTTGAAATGTTCCAGGAGCATTTCCAAAGAAAATATAATCACGTTAAAACTAGCTCTAATAAATAGAGGTGAAGTAGATGTAAGAGAAAAGGACTTTTTGAGGGAAACTTGAAACTTTTAGTATTATCAGGCTTTGTGTAATTGACAGACAGGAAACTTGATTGGCTTTGATCTATGTAACAAGTAGCTAACCTTGTCCAGCGGGGACTTCCCTGTTGAAGAAGAGAAATTTCAGATGCAAGTACGAGCTGATTCTAGGGAATTTTGTACAAAAGTGTTCTGTATTACTCACGTACACCGGGGTTTTTTTAAGCAGATGTCACAACTGTAAAAAAAAAAAAAAAAAAAAAAAAGAGAGAGAGAGTATCCTTTCACACAATGTATCAAACAGGTTTTCTATAGTAACTTCTTAGTACTAGCCAAAATTGACAGTAATAACAAAGTAATATGCAGGCATGGATGTGTTCTTGTCTGGAGAGGGAAATGCAGTTTCCAAAGATGTTATGGCAACTGTTAAGCACAGTTGTGAGCAGGGTAGTCCCTCTGGCATGAAAAGGGTGGGGTATTTTCCTTGTTGGCTTCAGTGTGCTCAGAGCTTGTAAGACGTTTCTATGACACCACGTGGACGTATCTAAAAGATATCTAAGATGGTAAAACCTGACTACGTTTTGCTTATTATGCAAATAGTATAGCATGCAGCTTTTAGCGTTAAAGAAATGCAGTTTATAGAAACAAGCAGGCTCGTGTATGTACATATTTCAGTGATGGCAAGTATTTTTAGAAGAAACTCATATAAGCTGACTTCGAGTACAACAGCATAGCTAAGTAACATCTGGAATTTTTATGTTAAAATAATGCTTCCTTTATCTGAAAATTACAGGTGTTAGACAATGAAACCTCACTTCAAACCCTTATCTGCAAGCTGCAAGATGAAAACAAAATGTTAAAACAAAAAGTAGCACACGTGAGTACTTTCATTTGTACAGCTTAAAAATTGATTTTGAATTACAGGAAGTTTGGGAATAGCTTGGGCCTGGTTAATCTAATTAAAGGGTAGTTTAATGCAAGTCCCAAGTTGGTTTTAGTCATAAAGCACATGACGTGCAAGCAGAGCACAGTCTTATTTCCTTGGCTAAGAGCAGCCTATTATTTTATATATATTTTGTTTTAAAAAATATGCTGCAGAAAAAAAAAATGTCGTCCCTTCCATGCATCAGGATTCCACTCCAGAAGAACAGCACTAGCCCTAGGGTGGCTGCCAACCCCTCCTATTCCTTATTACTTAATACTGTCTCTGTGGATTGGCAAATAGGGACGGGTGCCTGTGAAGAGCCTGGCATATGGCATAATCTTCCCCTCTCACACAAAGTAGCTCATCCATACTCAGTAGCTGAGTTAGCATAATATATATAAACAAAAGTACACCTATATACTTTAATATATATGTATTATATATATATAATATATAATTTTAGTCCTGCTAACATAGCTTACGGAGGCTTGGAAGTTTGCGTCTTCGTGTTGTGACTCCACTGTGTGATCTTTCAGGTGGAAGACTTAAATGCAAAATGGCAGAAATATGATGCCAGCAGGGATGAGTATGTGAAGCGGCTCCACCTGCAGCTAAAAGAGCTCAAGTCCCAGCTGGAGCAGCAGCATGGTGTAGCTTCAACACAAACCAATTCCGAGCTGATGCAGAAGGAGATATTCCGGTTAAACAAGCTACTGGAAGAAAAAATGAATGAGTGCATCAAAACAAGGAGGGAATTAGAAGATGTGAAGAAGGCTAGTGAAGGAGACACTGAGCGCATACAAATGCTGGAGCAACAGGTTAGTAAAGTTTCTGTTTCCCCTGGAGGTGGGAATTTTGTTTCTTCTCAGACTACAGAAATCTAGTGTGGGGGGGAAAAATCAAACTATTTTTTTATATCTTTTACCACCTGTCTTGCCACATTTGGATATACAGGTAATTAATGCCGCACTTGGAAAGAAACACCACTTAAAAAACTACATGTGGGTCTGCTGGCTTTAATATTCTGTGGTACAGATCTGAAAAAGAAATACGAATGCTTTTAAAGCACAGATATGATAGAGAAGATAATATTGAGATTCTGGGAATAAGTGCTTACAAACAAAAGGAATCTCAGCCTCAACTATGTAATCTAACCTGCCATGCTCTAACTTCATCAAATGCTAACATAATGATTCTTTTTCAGGTCCTGGTTTACAAAGACGATTTCACATCTGAGAGATCAGACAGAGAACGAGCACAGAGTAAAATACAAGAGCTTCAGCTAGAAGTCGCATGTCTCCAACACCAGCTGGCAAGACGACAGGTAAGCAAGCAAAAAGCTCATTTCTCCAATAAGTATATCTCATTAGGATTCAAGACTAAAATGTACTTCTAAATACCTTTAAAAAACCTTAGTACTTCTAAAGCTGCACTGAACTGAAATGGCTATCAAAAAATTGTATTCTTTCAAAGTCAAGCTCTAGCAGAGATGCGTGTCAATACATACATATTCCTTTCTAGTTCATTTTTTCCCTCTTTTTGTTGACCACAATAACAGTGAATTCTCATAAGGGACAGAAGGACAACTGACTTGTGTTAACAGTGGCATCTTGAAAGTAGCATACTAGCTATATCCTGTTGTCTAGAAGCCTGCTTATGACTCTTTGAAATAAAACTGCAAAAACTGATGGCTATTTTATTTGCAAATCTTCAGGTGAACCCATAGGCAGTGTTTCAAATAAGGGTGATATTTTATTTTAAAGAATGTTTTTTTCAAATTTTTCAAAAGCTCTTCTTTCTCCTTCTAGGACTCAAGAGATACAAGTACTCATTTCCGAGTTCACGTTGGTAACCAAAATCATACGCATGTACAGACGAGCACTGAGCATCTACGAGGCAACAGCCCAGGCCAGACAGGCACAAGAAGAACACCTTCACAGTCTGAACAGACTTCTCCACCTGGAGACAGTGGAAACTCAGGAGCAGAGGGCAGGGGACAGGGTGAACTTCGATGCCCTCACTGTATGAGGTTTTTCAACGATGAACTCAGTGATGAATTTCTCAAGCACGTTACTGAATGTTGTCAGTGACAATGTGATGTGAGGCACATAAGAAAATCACTACTCTACAGACTGCAAAACTTGGACAAATGGACACCTCTTAGTAATTAGGAAGATGAACAGTATCTACCTCTTATTTGATTTCACCTTCTCTTGGACTGTACAAAAGACTTCAAGGTAAAGCAAAGTATTTTCATGAAGAATTATTTTTTTGACAACTACAAGGCAGGCAAACATAATGCAAATTCTACTCCAGACTAAAGAAAATGAAACTTACAGCGGTAGCTAGCTTCAGAGTACAGCTTGGCTCTTACTGGAGAGTAATTATCCACAGCAGTCTGAAGGCTTAGGAAAAGAAGTCACTGAACTTGAAAACTTCTTTCTCTTCTGAAAAGATAGTGTGAAGAATGGGGGAGGAACAGCTTGACAAAAGAAAAAGACCTCTTGTGCTTTATCTGGATTAAAAGAGAATATTTTCTTGGCTATTGAGACCGAACTTTCAGACATCTTATTTGAAAATCCCTGTGTTCAACTGCAATCAGGAGAAGTGGAAAAAAAAAACATACAAGGGCTGGTTGTTAACTAAAACTAGCCTGTCTTTTTGCACAGACAATGTACAGGGATATTTATTTTTTCTGTGCCATAAATATTTCACATAATGTGTATTTGTGTAATTATTGATTGAATTCTAATTCTACCAAAGTGTTATTTTTATAATAAAAGTGATTGTGAAGTTGCTTTACTATATTAATGTAGTCAAAAATGTCTCTTTCAGTGCATCATAGTTCAAGTAACTACACTTCAGGGCTAACTAAATGTCATGGTTTCAGGTATGAGTTGTTCCATTACTGCAGTGACAACCAGTGTCTCAAACTGTATTCAAATAGGTTGAGAGTCACTCATGTGAGAGGACAGATGATCTTTCAGCTGTATGAGAATCCATTTAATGCACTAACCTGCCATGCAATGTTTGTGACAAGGCCATTGATAACTTAGTTTTTTTCTTGTCATTTCTAAGTTGGAGATAACTTGAGCATAGAGCTGAGGGACTGTTTTGAGATGTATTTTTAGGGATAAGGTTTTACAAACATAATGGGGCTACATTTTTCTTCCCAGCATTGGCTCCAGGTAGTTCTGACTAGGCAAGAGCTGCAGTTAAGGACTTTACAGCCAAAGTAAAGGCCTACTCTAACCATGACCTTCCATAATTAAAACACCCAGCCACCTTCCTTTGTATAACACCCATCTTCTGCTTCATTTCCTTTCCAGTTCAGAGGACTGTGAATATTTTCCTTTGCTTACCCTTCTGTATTTCTATTACCTTCCTTCTTTCCTCAGTGCTTCCAAAACAATAGAAGTTGCTGTGATTTCCTACAGCATGAACTCCTAATCTCCCATAGAGCACATTTATCCTGCTCAGAGTAAAGCCAGCCTCCCCATTAGTTTAGTCTTCCTTTCACTGTTTCCACAGTTTCAGCACAAGCATAGAAGATGCTCTTTACTGTGCTCCAGGGTCACAACACCGTAAGGCCATAGCACACACCTCTTTCCCAAAAAATAGGTAACCGAGCAACACAGCAGTCCGCCCCATATTTAATGTGGTGTGAACCTGGAGGGTTACAGCACAGCTAAAAGAACTGGTGTCACAGCTGCTTTCCTTGGATGAAAGGGAAACAAATTTTTGAAAGAAACAAGACATTGGGGCTTGCTTGTATCAGAGCAGTGAGTTCACTTCATCTCAGGAATCCAGGAATCTCATAATCCAGGAAGGCACATATGAAATTCTGTGATGAACAGCTACAGATCTCTAAGCACATCTCTATTATTTCATCATCCTTTTAGAGCCCCAAAAGAAGCTGATTCGATGTGCCAATGTTGCCTCAGGTGGGATATTACCAAAAAAAGATGTGTGGGCCATTGCACGCAGCCTGCAGGTGCAATGGTTTTTAATGGTCTGATCTTTAACCGATTGTAAACCAGTGATTACTGGTTTGTTCTTCCCAACGCAGCCTGCATAAACATGCACTGATTTTTTTTTTTAGGGTGACCATTTTATACATTACCTTTTAAGGTCTCAGAGATCAGATGTAGCCCACACAATATAGGCTGAGAAAAATATGATTAAGCTTCCTGTGGCATAAACTAATCTCGCAGCAGTTTATTTCTTCTGACTGTTCTCAGTAGAAAAGTCTTGTTTATGACTTCAGTGTACATCTGTACCATATTGCCAGTAATCGATCCAGTAGAATGAGGGTTTTTTTAATTTATTTTTAAGTGATTCACTCTGCAAAACAGTTACAAAAAGACAAATAGAACAGTAAATTCAATCTTGGCATTCCTTTTTTTTTGTTGCTTGGAGCTGATCACTGCATTGATACACATCAGTCAGAAGCTCAAGCCTGCTGTGGGTTTCCAACGTGTTAATCTCTGTGGGTACAGCTGGACAGACTGACCTACAGCTATTAGAAACAGATGCGAGAATTCAGATAATAATAATCTACATTGTGCAGCATACAGAAATCAACAGAAGATATTCTCACGGTTTCAAGTCCTGCAAATCAGTCCCCTGTCAAAGCAGAGATCAGAACCCAAACCCTGAGAAAGGAAGGCCCTTTAACGCGGAGAAACTGGATATAGCTCTGAAGAGGACCATGCTGGCCCAACAGATGCGAACTGGTGAAGTTCTAAATCACGCCCAGATTACAGCAAGTCTCCTATAGCCTAACCTAAAGCTGTGTGGTAAGAGTCTACAATTTGAATACCAATGGCAAAAATCTAGGACAGATCTACTGCTTTTCAGTTTAAAAAAACCTCATCTTCAGAGCTATTTTACAATTTCCTATTGTGTAACTCCTCCTTCCCTTCCCTAAGCTGGTAAAAAAACCTTGCCTAGCCTCACCTATTTCTTTGTCTTTGCACTAACAAGAAACCAGTTACACAGTGAAGAACTACCAGTGTCTGGTTACTAAAACCACAAGTGTTTGATTTGAATTGTAAGGCCTAAACTATTTGTCCTAAGAAAACCTGTCTGTTACCCAGTGCATGGAGTTTTACAGCAAAGTCACTGGCAGATCTCTTGAAAAAATACTGTGAAATCTCCCCACCAGGCAAAGCACACACATCCATGCTTCCCATGCAATTATTACCAACATCCACATTCACAATTCAGGTTCCTCGAATTGCAGACTGAATGTACAGAAACTGCCAGCTCCACCACCCCAACACTGAAGTGAAAGCAGCCAGAAGTTCTCAGCAGCTTTTGAACCCTTTAAATTAAGGAGAGCTCCTTCTGGCCTCACACTGCTTTTCTCTGCCACTTGGATGGCTGTCCAAGGAGTGGGTGTCTTGTTTGGCCAAACAGTAAAAGCAACCCAGTTCCTTTCCCCCAAAAAAGTGATAAAGTAGTAAAAGTGATAAAGTGATAGTGACAAAGTGAAAAAGTGATAAAGATGAGTAAGAAGTAACTGGATAAAATGAAAAGAACACCATCAGCTTTATGAACTTTCATTAGCCATTTGTACAACCTGTGTTCACTCAAAACATCTGCAAATCTGCAGAAACAATTCCTCACCCAAGAGACTCTTAAAGCAGGAGATCTACAAGACCACACGGGACTTAGTTCCTTATTTGCTGCATTGGTACCAAAAGGCATCCGAGGTAACTGAACCCTGCTCAGGCCCATTCCAAATTGTGTAACTCTCCCACAGCCATGCTAGCAGGCTGACAGAGGTACCCCTGGAGGTCCAGGGAGGCTGGGTGGAGGCACGACAACTCTCTTCTGGGACTTAGAGGATCATGTCTTAGCACGTTATGAGATGCCAAGATGGATTTGTCCATTTATTGTCACCGTTAATCCATCCCTTCTCTTAATTTCTCCCTCCTTACCATTACCTTCCTGAAGTTCTCCTCCAGAACAGTGTGAGTCCAGACCCTGGACAAGCAGCCATCTCGTCACCAACGAGGTTTTCAGACCACAGCTTCACTCCAGGTGCTGGCAAGCTGCTTCTCATTGCTCCTGCATCTAATTATACCTTATTTTGGGTGGGATTTTCAAGTAAATGCTATTTGCTAATACTGCCAGGGTGTGCTGGTTGCCATGCAGAATCAGGCCCTCAGTGCACCATCACAACAGCAGCTGTAGGCAAGACTGACTCACAGTCACAGAAAATACAACCAGGAGAAACCTCAGAAGTTGGTCCCTACCCCAAGAGCCCCAAGGGAGAGTCAAGGTCAACAATAAAGCTGTCTTCTGGAGCATGGCAAGTACTGAACTACAGAACCAATACCCTAAAAATCCTCTCAAACCTTTGGCAACTGGAAGGCCACATCTGTTTCCCCTCCCAAAGACTGATAGGACATCAGAACTTTTAAACCAAGCCTTAAGCGATGCCTCAAGATTAAGAGCTCACTGACATTAATACCAATGACAAGAATAAAGTTTGTTCAAGAAGATACCTATGCTTGACGGTATTTTTTTTAAGCTTCTATTTCCTGTGGCTTTGCTGCATGTGTATATATAGAAAGCAAGGGAAATTCCAAACAGCACACCACCGTACTCAGAACAGCGCTGCTCGGTCCAAAAAAGGGAAGTCTCAAATTCTTTTTCTACAAAATCAATGTGAATTCAAAGTATGCTGCAGTAATATTTCCTAGTACTGTGCTCCAGTAGGTACCAGCCTGCGGCTTTCAGCTAAAGACCTAAAGCTGCAGAAATGCCTGTGGGGGACTAGGTCAAAGCAGCAGAGCCTCAGCGATGCGACACCAGGTTTGGCAGTGTTCATGGTCAAGGTGGGCTCCTGCCTTCTCACCTGATGCCTCAGCTCCTCGCTAGATGCAGAGCCCAGCTGAGCCCACCCACTGAAGCTTTCTAGGCACGTCCTGCCTGGGGGGCAGAGCTCCAGCAGGGTCGGAAGAGCTCCCACAGCCAGCGGAGGTTTGAGGTTCCCAACAGCACCGCTGCTGTTCAGTGCAGTCCCCCCTTTTCTCTTTATTACATCCATTTTTTCCTCCTCTTTTTACACTTACGGGTGAGAAGCCATGGGTGCAAGAACCCTTCAAGACACGTGTTGGATGTCTTGTGTGGATAGGGGCTGATGTTTTCCCTCAGGAGGCTGTGGTGTTTCCATTGCACAAGCAGCTCCGCTGTGGACAGCACTGGACCTGAGGGTGGGTTACGAGAAAGCTCATTTCTAGAAGGTGCCAAAAAAAACAACAAACCACCGTTAGAAGTGTGTGCTTGGCTCACCCACACTTGTTCCCCAGGACAGCACCACTTCTGGAGAGCAGGCCACAGCAGCGAGCAGGACAGCTGCCTGCTCACGCCGTCACCCACCCACCCGCTGTCACCCCAACACGCCTCGCCCAACGCCTTTACACCCCCAGTTCTCAGTGAGTGGGAGGGAGGAAAGAGCTGTGGGACTCAGTTTTGGGGAACCGGCAGATCCTCCTCCGTCCCCTCCCTGTCCCCAGCACAACGCTCTCCCTCCCCTGTTTGCACTCACCCAAATCTCTTCGTTCAGTCTGTATCGATACAAAAAGCATCTCCCCTGCTCCATCGCCCTGCATGGGACCTCCTGGGTCACACACACACATCACAGGCAGCTTTCAGAGGCAGGACGTGTTTTTAGGTGAGCCCAGGGTTTGCAGGATGGAGGACAGGGCACCAAGCTGTGCGTGGCTCCAGCTGTGCCCCCGCAGCTGCAGCTCGCAGCGTGCCAGCCACCTGCACCAGCCACCTGGTCCCCAGCCCGGAGGAGAACCACGATGCTCATGAAGAGAGCCCCAGGAGCAGCCCCAGCACAGATCCCCCAGAGAGGGAAGGGACCTTCCTCTGGTCCTGGCTGCTGTGATGAGGAGCCTCCCCTCCCTGCACCGAGAGCAGGCCCAGGCTGAGCCCTAATCCTGAGCTGCAGGCGATCCTTGCCAGCAGGAGCATGCCACCTGCAGCAGCACTGACTGCGTTTGGTTTAGGAGCTGCTTTTAGGGTGCTGACTGCTCTGCACTGCCAGAGCCTGGGACAAGGCCTGGTGCAGAGTGCCTAGAAAACAAGAGACAGAGCAGTTCCCATCCTCAGTGGCATCCAGGAGATGTTCAAGGACTTGGCACAAGTCCACCTCTAACCCTCATGTCACAGAGGACAGTCACAGCAAAGGGCCAGGAGACCAACAACAGCACGGAGAGGCAAGCAGGGGCAGAAGTTCACCCAGAGCCTCCTTACAACATGGCATTGGCCCCAAAGCACACGGTGTTTTCCATGCAATTAAACGATGCACTTACACAGCACCTGCTACACACACGCAGCAGGCACAACAAAGGACGTGCTCTCCATCTCTCCCTGTGTTCAGGGCAGGCTCACCTGGGCATGGCACTGGGGAAGGTCTCCTTCTCTGGGACATTTCTCTGCTAGGAGGGCAGCAAACCTTCCCCTGGGAGGTCAAGTCATTCCTGTAGCTCAGGCTCAGACAGGCGCCCACTGTGAATGCATGTGAGATGATTTCTTTGGGTGAGGGACGTGTCCCCTGTCACACCTGTGACGAAGCAGAGACGTGCAGGCCGTCTGTCTGTCTGTCAGTGCCTCACTGCTGTGCCGTGCAGAGGAGGGGCGTCATCACAAACACAAGGGCCTGCAGAGAACGTGCCTGCACCGAGCTCTACACGTCGTTAGAGCTTGCATCTATCAACTGCGGGAGGGAGAAGATATAAAAGTTTATTTATTGCAACTGTAGAATTGAATAATGAGGCCCACATTGATCTATTCCAATGCTGTGAATTGCTCTTGGAGCAACAGCCCCCCAGTTACCAGCATTCCCTCGTTGGGGATGCTCTTGGCTGGGTGAACACGGCGAGAGGGGAAGAGCTGCGAGCCACAGCACGCCGAGATCCCGCAGAAGAGCAGCCTCCCGCAGAGCAATGCAACCCAGGAGAGGTGCTCGTGCTGAGACAAGAAGGGGTTTTGGTCCTCATCAGCAGGTGAATGATGCAAAAGCAGCTCTGCCTCCAAGCTTGTACCTTGTTTTCTTATAAAACAGAGCTCTGACAGCTCCCCCGTGACTCTTAAAGTAGCTTTAAAACCACACAGAGTTTCTTTTAATAGGACTGAGGAAGCCAAGTCCTCTCTCTCTTCTGAGCCGTCCACTTCACTGATTAGAGCCCACTTTTACCCTATTCCAGTCACACCCTAACACAAAAACAGTTCTCGGGGCAAGACCCAGTGCCCTGGACATCACCCACCCCACCAAAAGGGTTACCCAGACAGAGAGGTCAGCTCCAAAAGCACCCTCTGTTTGCCCTTCTGTACCTCTGTATCTAAGGGGTGGTCATCAAGAGGCACCTCAACCCCAAAGGTACCAGCACCACTTTCCCCGGGGGCACCCACAAGTTTTTACACCTCTTCAGTACCAGTCTTTTGGCCCTAGGAGAAGGATTCCAAAACTGCTCCAGGTGGTGTGCTGAGACCGACAGGAGGCCTCTGACAGCCCCAAAAATCACACGCTGTGTGCAAAGCAGAATTGATTCCCGCAGAGGGGAGGGCTCTGCAGCCCCCTGCGCAGCCACCCACTGCCCACAGTGCCAGGGAGCAGAGCTGGACTGGGAAGGAGAAGATGAAACTGGCCTGAAAGAGACACGAAGGCAAAGAGGTGGTGCTGAGACCAGCCAGAGGGACGAGAGCAGGGAGCTTTAAAGGCAGTTACTCAGTCATCTTTTTTAGATGAATTGCTGCGGCGGAGCCGAGGAGCCAGCTCGAGGTGCAGGCAGGCTTTCCCCTCCCACACAAGATCCATCCTTTGATAACCAGATGTGGAATCCCCTAAACTCGCCGCGCGGCGGCAGCTCCCAGGGAGGCACAGCGTGCAGTGGAAAAAATTGATGAGCACAGCCACCAGGCCGCCGTCACCCCGAGAAACGAGTGGCAGCGGGTTTGGTGAGCCCTGCTCAGGCTGTGCTGCACTGCACCTACACACCCACGGCGCTGCGTCCCCTCCTACAGAATGTCAAAGCCTCCAGCTCCTAAAATAGAGGCAAAAATAGTCCAGGGGACGTTTCACTGGTCTCGACTTTCTCTTAGAGCCAGGGTCTGTGCTCACCTTGCCCTCCACACTCCGTCTCCTGCCGGTGGCATCTCCTTTCTCAGGCACTTTTATCTCTGTGGTTTCCAGGTGACTCTCTCAGGGAAAGTTTACTGGAGCTCCATCCTTCCTGAAACGGCAGCAAAAGCCAGTAACCACTTCCTCTCTGCACAGCTAAGGAACTGCAAATGTGCAGTGTTGCAAAACAGCGTGAGGACACTCTCCCTTCTGCCCCTGCCGTGCTCTTGCAGGCATTAACATCAGTTGTTGCAAACGCGGTGCAGCAACAAGGTTGGGAAACAATTAAGCAGAAAAAGCCACTCTCGCAGTTAGGAAAGGTAAAGGGCTGCTTGTCGTTCTTCCCTGCAGCCAACTCGTGCCTTGGCACTGTCAGCAGCTGTAAAGAACCCAGTTCCTGCAGTCGAAATTCAGAGCTGCCCCCCTTTTAGAGCTTAACTGAATGCTTTGGAGTCAGACCCTACAGCTGGCTTGCACTAAGAGTACTTGCAGGGATTTCTCTTTTGCTGCAATTGCAAAAACAAATCGTGAGAACAGATAACAGCATCTAATAGGGGTTTTCACAAAGCTGATGTCATGCTGCTTCCCTAACCAGAGGGGTACATAATGCCCCCAGCATCTAAAGGAAAGGACCCCATAAGGCAAGCAGCTGGGTTTGGGTACCTGGTGTGACCCCCTGCAGCCTTGGAGCTGTTTGCTTACAGGGCAGTGTTAATGCTGTTGTAAGGCTGCATCCTAAGCAGCTGATGTTTGGCTGGACTTGAAAAATCAAATTCCACCCTCCTCCCGTACTGTGCAGCGCTCAGCTCACGGAAAACAGATGGCGGTGACTCACGGGAGTGCCGAGCTTCGGGGCACTCTGCAAAACCCTGGGGCACCCTGCTGTTTTCACAGAGATGGTGCTAACACGAACCAGGAGAGGTTTGTGCAAAGTCTGCAGTTGCTCTGACGCAGTTTTGGTGAGACAATGCTGTGATTTCACATAGGAAGCCCTGGGCTAGGCACGCTAAAAGCTTGAGTTTCAGGCCATCTGTGCAGTACCTTCATATAGTCACAGGCTCTGGGCTCTGCTGTCTCTCTTCTTTCCCCCGTTTGAAAGGCAGCAAGGATTTTCTTCCCCATGGCTGATACAGAACAGGCAGGCCAGCACAAACCTGTACCTACCCCTCTGCTTATACTGCTGCAATTATTCCACTTCCCAATGCAATTCCTTATAAATCAAGGTGAGTGATTTACACAAGACGCTTACAGCTGAGGCAGGTAACAAGCCCAGGTGCCAGCGTGAGCACTGCAGGCCCCTCGAGTTGGAAATCCAGGATCTCTTCGAAGCAAGAGTCACAGAAGAAGCCACGGGTTCAGGAGATGTCGAACTGCATTTCTGTCTGGAGCATGGGATTTCCACTCTACCTCTTGGCAAGTGAGAGGTCAAATAAAAAAAAAGAGGGAAATATAAACACAACAAAAGGTTATAAAAGTTTACTTAAGAAGCCAAGACCGACCACAAAGAAAGGTTTTTTCTTAAGATATTTTTTAAGGAAATAAACAGTATAATAGCTTTTGGGCATTCATTAAATAGTAATGGAAAATTCTGTCGCATGAGAAAGGACTGATAGGAACTAAACTTTACAGAAAAGGACACGGGCAGGGAGCCAGCACCAAACGGAAACGCAGGAGCAAAGTTACTGGAACTTCTGGGGGAAGGCAGCAGGTCTAGGCACGAAGCGTTTTTCTAAAGCAAATTGATGACTGTCACACTCAATGGCAAGTTTGCAAAATCACCAAATAGCTGGGTGCGGGGGGAGGAAGCTCTGGAGATCGGCTAAGCCCAACCATCACGGCAGAGAAGGGCCAGCCGTGGCAGGCAGGGTTTGACCAGCCCCATGGATTTTGGCCATCTCTGAGGATGAAGGCTCCACGGCCTCTCTATGCAACCTGCTCCAGGGTTCAATCACTCTCAAAGCAGAGAAGTTTTCCTTATGGGATGTTGGAATCGTGCCCGCTGACTCCTGTCCTGGCACTGGGCACTGCTGCGATGACTCTGGGTTCATCTTCACTGTCCCAAACCAGGTGTTGGTACACATGGGGAAGGCTCACCCTGAGCCTTACGTTCTCCAGGCTGCGCAGTCTCTCTCCCAGCTCTTCTCTCTCCATCTGCATGGCTCCTCCTTGGAGTTGAGCTATTTGACAGAGGACAACCCTCCGCCCCAAAAAGAATGCCAAAAAAGACCTATTTCTCCCCTTCCTGTGAACCACCTGAGAGGGATATTGCTTATTTAACTGCTTATTAACACTCACAGTATTCAAGATCTATGGATATATAAATATCCTTTGGATATACAGAGGAGACCTCAAAACCACCAGCTAAACCAGAAGTGACACAGTTCTCACAGGAATCGGTGTTAAATCAGAAAAATGGCTCCTTTGGCACGGGTTCCAGGACAAACACTACAAGTGTTTGTAAGAAACATGACACTGACCATTGCAGGGAAGGACGGTGATGAGGCAGGAAAGAAATCCTTTTTTTTTTGACAGTAAATTCCTCAATCCAAATGCACAGGCTTGTTTTGAAAACCCAGCCAACAGACTGGTTAGCAAGAGAGCCTCAAAAGCCTCAGAGGTGCAAGGCAGGTACCTGTTTGATACCTAGGGCCCCCAAATCACAGCAAATTAAAACCCTGACAACACAATTCCACATAGGAGGCCTTCTCTCTGTCCTCCCTGCATGTTTATCACTGCTGCCCTGGCCTTCCTGACTTCCCAGTCCACAGCTTCTGTATTTTTTGCAGCTTGTGAACGCCTTACAGTAAGGCTGGGGTACAGCAACTGTTTCCATTTGTTTAGGTCTGATCTCACAGCTCAATGGGATGGTATTTCTAAAGTCGCCCTCTTTGTAGCTGCTCTCCCCCTTCGTGAAGCCTATGAATCACAGCAGGTCATGTGCACACCAGTAGGCGATAACACAAAAATCCCTTACGCTTAATGTCAGCTTTTGTAGTATTCCCTCCGCTGTATAAAACACCCATGTCGAGTCCCTTGCTCACCAAGGTGAGGAAATAGGGGCACTGACTAAAACCAAGCAGTCAGTTTGGAAACTCACCACGTCTGTGAGAGCATCACAAATGCGACCCTGAGCCTCTGTGCTTTCCTAGGCCCCACGAAGGTAGCCCCGAGGTGTTGACCTTTGTCTGCTCAAGACTAGAACAAGACCAAACTCACCTCTGTTGATTTCTGAACAAGGATCTGAAGTGCCAATACTTCAAGTGAAGTACTGAAGGGCACTGCTCACCCCAATGTTACTGAATTTCTCTCAGTCTGACAGATGTATATAATTAAACTGACCTGTGTGGGTTCATTTGAATCTCATTTGGGTGAATACTGCATTTGGGACCCCGATATTAAACTGAAAGAAGAAGACAAAAGGAGTTAAGCCCTGCTCAAGCAAAAAGCACTGACATCTGATGCAAGAAGGGCACAACCACTCTGCTCCTGCCTCCTTCACAGGCACCGGCTGTACCAGGGCACTTAACACAACAAACACCAGTGATAACAAAGGAGGGTGAACAGAAATGGGGATTCTTTGGATGAATTGGATTTTTTTCAAAGTGCTGGCTGATGCTGTTCATCATCAAGTACGTACGTATGAAAAGTTGGCTGAATTTCTTGAATTCCCAAACATTTTTGGCCTTGTTTGGGAAGTCGTGGAGAACAGATGAAACTTCAGAGACTCTGAAAGAACAAACATCCTGAAAACAGAAACAAAACAAATCTAATTTTAATCCCCCTCACCTTCTAGGAAGGAACAAGCAGATGAATTGCAAATACCTACCTGACAGCAAGAAAGTGATTTATTCCTGACAAATCCATGCTGGCTACTACTCATGGCCAAACTGATAATTTCCTCCTTTTACAGGATAACAGCTCTTGAGAACGGGGAAAAAATAGTAGATAGCATGAGATAAGTTGAGAGTTTGAACAGCATTGTGACAAATTTTCCATAAGCCACCTATAAAAAAAATTATCTCAAGGGGTACAAAAACCAGTCCTGAAGAATGTATCAAATTAGGAGACTTAAAGATTGGTCCCGGGTTGAATATGCAGTTATTTTCATTTCCACTGATGGGGGATGGGACAGATGCATTAAATTCACATGCAGATCTCAAGGTAAAAGGAGATGCTGGCACGTTGGTGAAAGAAATCAGAACAGCTCTGGCAAACTGGAGCACTGGTTTGTAAAACGCAGGCAGCTCAGCAAGAACAACTGCAAAGTTACGTAATTTCAGGGCTCCTGAATTGCACAAAACCACGAAGAGGAATCACTAACAGGGCAATTCCTCCGAGCAGCTCGGAGGCTGGAATGAGTCACGGGCTGCTGCAACTGGAGCCAGGCACCAGAGAGCAAGGAACAAGCAGGGGCGCTGGCAGCTGGACACGAAGGAATCCCTCTGTGGTACACAGCGTTTGAAAACTGTTGAGAAAAAGACAGCAAAAATGGACAAAAGACCATGGGAGTTTCTAGGAGATGATTAGAAACTATGACAATAGGTTAAAAGGCTGAGGGGAGCCAGGCTGTATCCCTGCAGAAGGCAAGGAAGCCTCCTTCCAGCCCAAATTCCGTTAGCTACCCCAACTGGAAACCCCCTTGCAGCCTCCCCAGGACAAGTTCTCCCTTTTTCTACCCTGTTGGGGCTTGTGCTGTGGATCTGTCCCTCCTTTGTGACGGCACTGCAGCCCCGTGCCAGCTGGCAGCCCTGCCTGGCTCTGCTGAGCATCCCCAAGCCCTGTGCAGACACTCCCTGGGATGGAGCAATGCCCTTCCCTGCCTCCCAGCACTTCGTTGGACCCCGCAGGCAGCAGCTGGGACAGCAGAACCGGCCAAGGCTCGCTGCCACCCCAGCCTTTCAGACTTCTGAAAGTTTTTCAGGGCTTTTTCAGTGCTTCTGCAACAATCCACAGAGAAACCATGCCGTGCACCACCTCCCAGCCCAGCTGCACAGCATCACCCCCAAATCCATGCACACACGTAAAGGGAACAGCATGTGTTTGTGCTGACACGTATCTGCAGCTGGGGCACGAACCTCTCCTGCTGTAAGGCAGTGCTGCATCCAGCAGGATGCTCAGGGGTGGCTCTCGTTCAGCCCAGAGGAAGGACAGATTTTCACCCAGCACATCATGGATGATGGGCACAGGAGGGCTGTGTGGAAGCAGACCTGAACCTGACTGTTCCCAGCCTTCAGACTCTTCACCCAGCCTGCTCTTTCACTGGGGCTTTCTTCCTGCGTCTCCCCTGCAAGAGCCATCAGTTTAACAGGTTGTTTCAATAACAGTTTTGGTTCTGCTAGGTTAGCTTTCTCCAAGACACAACCAGCTTTCCAAAACCTCACAAGTACCTCCAGCTGGAGGTATTGTCAATCACTTCAAATACGTAACCCTGTCTGAATTGATTCTTTACATACTAAAAATTGGGAATGACTTGGTTCCACGTTCTGCAAAGCACCTGTCTGGGAGCTGCACCACTGACATGCTGCCTCCAACCTGCGGACACAAAATACAGAGGAGAACTTTGCATCACCATGGCATTAGTCAGGACCTCCAGCAAATTAACTTCCCCATTTGCCTGAAATTAATGTAAGACAGGAGACGCTGCTCTTCCAGCCTCCCCAAGCCTTCAGCTGTGCACACCTAAGACGTTCCTACAACGCACAGTTTCAAGAAGCTGGATCCCCTTTTCCAGCTCTTCTGTTCCTCCTTGGGCCCAGCTCTCCCCCTTCCCCATCCTTCCAGGATGTGTTTCTGTGTTTCTTTGGGTGGATGGGTGCACAGACAGCTATTGTACACACAGGGTGGGATTCAGCCACTGCATCTTCCTATCGGTTTACACCTTTTCCTTGACACACTGGTATTGGAGTCACCTTAGTATCTCCTATCTGGGCTGGGCTTTAATCAGCACCAGTGACTAACACCAGACAATAGGATGGGCAAGAAGCACACTCCCTCTGCCACCTAGCCCTATCAGAAAACCCCCTGAACCCAGTGAACAACGTTCCCAGCTTTGTAATGACTGGATCCAATTTCTCAGACTTGTCTTTCTAGATGGTGGCCCTGCAGCAGCAGGGCAGTGCTGCTATTGATAACCTGCAGTGATTAACGCGTCTGTAATTGCACTAAGAGACAGCTGAGGCTGCAGTGACCTAACCCTGAATGCCCCTGAATACTCAGGGGTTGGGGAATCTGAATGAAAGGCAGGGAAACAAAGGGGATGCTGTCTGGTGAGAGCAATGCCAGACAAAATCATCCAGGAAAAGAAGGAATAAAAGCAGGTGAAACAGAAGGAAAAGTATATCTGCCTCAGCCCAAACAGGATGACTCCACAGACTGCCTGGAGCAGGGAAGGGGACAGATGAAATCCTTCAGAAATCAAAGACAAATGCTGCAGACAAAGGTCTGATGTCTTTATTTTGGATGTGCTGCTTACTTTGAGACAGGGTTATGTAGAAATACAGTATCAGACCAACTAATGCCGTGAAAAAGAACAGCTAAGCCTGTCTCAAACTCTTCCACACAACAGAAAGAGCCTGTCCCACCTTCGTGGGACAGGCTGACCCCAGCAGCGTCCTTACCTGTGCTATGGCTGAATTATTCGTTACAATTTCTAACCCCACAGTTTTTCCAACAAAATAAAAAAGATGAATAGTTTCAGAATAAGACTTTTTTTTTTTTTTTTTAAAAAAAAGTTATTAAAATCCTTCAAAATCTCATGAAAAGCTTCAATTAGAGGCTCTGGGAGCTACTAGCACAAGGGAATTGCTGGTGCTTTCTGAACACCTGCATTTCTTAGCATACACTTGGACCTTCAACTACTCCTGCACATACACGAAGAAACCTCATGCTTCAAGTTTTTGTAGGATCAAGGATAAACTCAGTTGTGTACGCTGATGTAAGTCAGTTTATGCTTCTCCTTTCCCTCGAAAATTAGAGCAGTGCAAGCCAGTGACAAAAAGCTGCTGCAAATACCCAGGTACTTTGCGACCCTTAAGCTCATGTTTGGGAAGACTTTTGAAATCAAATTCCTCGCATGCAGCACGGATCAGACTGCCAGCACCAGCTTCCTGTTTTCTTCTAAGCTCCCCTTAAAATCAAAACTTTCTTTTTCCTAAAAAAAAGGATGTGATTTTTGTAATCAGGGGAATTATTGGAACTCTGAAGCATGACTCAAGTGTCCTCCTCTGGAATCAGAAGGGGAACCAAAACATTTTTAGGGAACGACTTCCTTTCCATTTCTTGGGAGTTGTATGGTGTGGGAAGGGAGACAGGAAAAGGGGGAAAACAAGCATGGACCTGAGGGGACGACCTATACTACAGCTTGTAACAACGTAAAGCCATTTTCTCCCTCTCTAATAAGTCAGCTTTTAGAAAAAAAAATCCATGTCCTAACTGATAGTTATTGGCACTTCCTTCCACTGTAAGCCTGAACCCACAGAACAGTACCTGTCCTGAATCAGGCAGGAAACGCCACATCCTTCACCATTTCGAGCTCTGAGGTCTGAGCTTCCCGAGCATACAGAGGCAGGGACTGGGCAGCACTGGGAAGGCAAAAAGAATTAGGAAAGGGTCAGACTCAGAAACCGAGGGCACTGTGCTGAATTATAAATCCATTTCTCACCACTGAGTGAACAGCTTGGGTCACCTCCTGATAAATGAGATCCAGACAGCACAAAAGCTACAGAAAGTGAACTAGATTTAAACAGATGCAGAACGGCTTCCACACACGAAGCTTAACTTAGCTTGACCCTTTTAGGTAGGAAGAGAGATGCCTGAGGTTTAAAAAAACCATGAATGAACAAGATGAACAGAAGATCAGCTGACACTGATGTTCATAAGGCAAAAATTTGATAGCCAGAGGAAAAAAATGACAAAAAAAATGACAAAAAAAGTGACAACAGGCATCATCAGGTTTGCTAACTTACTGCAGCAGGATGTTTTGGCTGTCAGAAGGATGAATGGTTTCAAAAATGGTTAGATCAACTGAAAGAAGAAAGGTCTGCTTGCTTTTAAGCAGAAGCCAGGGTGCATTGTTTGGCTCAGGAGTCCCTCCGTCACTAGCTGATGAAAGCCAGCAGGGAATCCTCAAGAAACAGGGCAAACACAGTCCTCACCATGCTGGCCACTGCTGGCCTCTGTCAGAGGCTGAACCCCTTGGCTCTTCATCAAGGACACTCATTTCCACGTTCATTATGTTGGCACGGGAAGGAAGTAATGCTGTGTACATCGCTTTGTTTCGGGGACATTCCTACAGCAAGTTCATCTGGTCTGGGGGGTTGTATAATTGATTTTAATCCCACTCATTCTAACAAGACCTGAGTACCTGCAAAATGGATGTATCAGAGCAGAAATCAGCAGATGAGCAGTGATGAAATTCATTTTGATGACTGTACGCCAGCAGGTCATTCACATGCAACACCTCTCCAGCATTAACTGTCTGAAGGACGTATTAAAATTGCAAAGTGATGTTACAGAATGTTCTTTGCATCCAGATTATCTTCACTCAAATTTTCCCCCAAAATGTGCCAAAAAAGGCCAATCTAGGTAGCAATCCAACTGACAGGATAGATATTCCTACAGTACAAAGCAAGCAGAAACAACTGGTTTCTGGCATTCATTTACACTGCCTTCTTCCCTTAAAACCCCTCCAAATATTCTACTCTGATAGATAAAACATAAAACATCACCAATTAGGTTTTCTTTATTTGCAGGCCACCTTCAGCTCATCTGTTCAGGAGATGAAGGTGTTTTGCTCAGTGTTTGCCATACAGTAGAGCAGCCCCCTGTATCATCACCACAAAGCTCGTAGGCTCCTAGTCCAAAACAGTTTTCTATTAATTCTTTTAACATGCCTTACTCAAATAGGTCCCTTTTAATAGTCTTACTACACCTGCATCACGAGGCACAGCTTTTGGTGAAGGTGCTTGGAAGAAATGCCCTCTGTATTCAAGTGAACCCATTATAACCCAAGTATACATCTTGATCTGGCTAACAAAAGGAGCTCTCAGACGTGTGGTGCCACACATCCTTCCCCACCCACCTGAGAAATCTCTTACAGCTTCTCTGAATGGACCAGAGGAATCTCAAGTTGAATTTTTAGCATCTTCCCCACATCCTCCACCCCCAGGATTTCTTCTGAATGCCCACTGCATAGCCTGCAGGAAGGCGCACGTCTTGTGGTTTCCCATCTCCGCAGCAAAGTGAAATTCCCTCTGGTTAACCACCTGCCTGCACCAGAACATGGCATTTGCTTCGCTGCTAACCTTAACCAAAAGCCATGCGGACAGCACAGCTGCCTTAGGACTCGGCTCACAAAGCTCCACACTCTTGGAGATGTTCGCTTTGGAAAAGGCAGTGACATGGCATCTCTTTGCTGGAACAAGAAGTTGCTTGCTGGAGTTATTTCAGCTTGTTTTACCCCCCCCCTGTTTTACCAGGGTAGTTTTGAACACGCTCGTGCAGGAGAACTGAACGTTCACTTCCTTCTCTGACTCGCTGAAATTCCCTGATTTCATCACCCGCAGCCTGCTGCAGGGCTGCAGGGCTCTGCACAGGAAGCTGAGAAGAAAGCTTTTAATGAGAGCCAAAGGATAACAGCTACAACAGCACAACGTGTTTCACTTTAACTTATTCAAACCAATTCTGCAAGTTGCCATGAGCAGGGACAGGTGCACACATACGAACACAGCAGTTTGTCATGAAACCTGGGCTGACAGATAGAAGTATTTACTGCTGCAGCGATGAAATTTTCCTGGAACAGCATGTTTTTAAGCTTGTCATGCCACAAAATTTGATGCAATAGTGAAAACTCAGTGTCCAGCTTAGCTTTTATTTGGCCAGAGGTCTGCAAACTATTCCAAGAATGAAACAAAAATGTTAGTCTCATTAGTCACTGTGAAACCATAATGTCTGTATATCACAGGGGGACACATTTCATGTACATAATAAATAGCCTAGAAGTCCTCCAAGAAGTTACAGTAAGAATGACCTCAGGTGACCCTGTGAAAATACCAACATCAGGAGCCAAAATCCTGAAATTATGGATGGGGAAACCTACTCCCCCCACCCTCCTCTTTAGACACATTCACCTTGTGCTTCAGAAGAGCAGGAGCGAGCCTTGAAATGCCCACCTCGAAAGCAGACACCCAGACACACAAAGCTCTGGCAGAAGTGTTTTGTGTTACTGCAGTGCTACCCACCAGCACAGGTCTGCTTGTCTCTGCTCAGAGAGCAACCAGAATCAACATCAGGGCAATGCAACTGGGAACTGCAAACAGCTGAGTTATTTACAGCTCCTCGTTCCTGTTAGATTAAATCCATCCCTGGATGTGCTCCAAAGAGCATCCAGAAACGCACCAGACAGTGTCACATCTCCGGGCAGATTCATTCATTCTTTCTGAGAACTATCCGAGCCCTCCTCTCTCCTCAGCCTCCTCTGACCGTACAGGAACAGGCGAGGATTTCTCTCATTTCCTGGACAGGAACGTGGAAACGTCACAAATTCACTCCCGAGACAGGAGCGCTGAGCTCCCAACCCAAATGCAGTGGCTGCGTGTTAGAGGCTGTTACAAAACCATCAGCGTTCAAGTCACCCTGCAGGGCTGGCGTCACCCCTGCATAACCAAGAGGGCTCACAAGCAGTGTGGAAATTCCATCCTTAAGTCATCGACTGCGACATCCTCCGGCAGTTTTCATCACTGCTACATCACGCCAAAAAAAATCTTTGATCTCGCCGTGTGGCCTCTTCGGGCTCATTACTCGAACTGTTACGTGTGCAGTTTCTTCTACTGCACCATGCAGAGAGCCAACCATTTCTTTTTTTGAGCAGGTTTTCAAATTCTTCTGGGTTTTTCCCCCCGTCTGCCCATCCAGCTACTGTGGTCTGTACCTGCAGTCAGTGCTGCTGTGTGCCAGACGTTATTTCGCAGTCATGCGGCCAGGGCTCTGCCTTATCTCCCGGCCACGTGGGGCACAGCACCCATCCTGAACAGGTCCCTCGTGCTCCTCACCTCCCTGCCATCGAGCTGTGCCATGCCAGAGGTTTACAAACAATGATAGTTGCTTCTTGTTTGGTTATTTTTTTTGTAGGTAAGCCATGAAGCACAGCGAGGCTCCAGGTCATGTTTCTGAGCCCCGCAGACAGATGTAGAAAGGTATGTAAGATATAAAGGTATAGAAGGTATAAAGGCTTTGAAGATGTAGGGCAGGGATAAAGCAGTGCATGGACAAGAGAGAAATGACCACAGCTGTCACATTCCCTACATTAAATCACCCCTCTGCCATACACATCTCATCTTTCTCCTGCTTCAGTCTGCTCCTAATACTTTTAAAAGTTTTCCCTTTTTACTTTGGCACAAGCCATCTGCCCAAGACAGAGATATACAAGGCAACAACCCTGCAAAAACTTGAGAGAAGGATGAGGAACAGAGAACAGGAATGGCAGCATTATCTCCTTACACACAACACCTCCCAGGCTTCTTCACCTTGTCATGGAAGCTGCAGTGTTAAATCCAAGTGGTTCTGGTCTTTTTCCTTGCCTGCAGGAAAGGGTTTGAGATTTCGGAGCCTATGCAAGACGCCAAATAACACCTGTGGAGACCACAGGATGGGTATCATGCACAGGTGAGTTTCCACCTGCAGACACACTGCAGAACAGGTGTGGTGGCTGCAGGTGCTGTGTGTTGAGAACAGCCACCTTCAGACCTGCCCCATACCCGCAGCTTCGGGCAGATAGCAGCAGCTAAGGCCTCCCAGAGCAGTGGGAATGGGGCTTCCCTGGCCTTCAGCTCTTGGCCTTCCCCCATGTCTTTCCAATCTCCTGTAACAAGAGAAACAAAGTTGTGCTTTAAAGAATGGGTAAACACCAGAAAGACACGGAAAGAAAGGAAAAATCCTTCACACTAATAATTTATAACATACTACAAAAATGTAGCACAGTGGTCAGGCCTAACGAGATAAGAAACATTTTGCTTGTTATAAGAAATAAACACTAAATTAAAAAAAAAGGTAGAGTAAGTAATTAATTTTGTCAACCAATACCAGAAACAGAATTTGGCCTTTCACCAACCTATTACAAATCTTGAGAAAAAGCAGAAAGATGGAATTAATCCAGGGTTGGGAAAACTCAGATAAACCCGAGGAGTCTGAGCAGTCCAAAAGGAATTACACAGGAAGAGATTCTTCTAACAACAAGCTGCAGTGTCACGCAAACCCACAGCTTCTTATTTTCAACCACGAGGCTTTGTTGTTAAATCAGAATAAAAGTTATGTTATTGTCCTATGAAGATGTTGTAAATTCTATGCAGATAAACCTGGATATGAGACAATAATTCAACAGTTTCAGATGCTCATTAACCTCTGGACAAGGCAGGACCTAGACTTTTCAACATAAATTCCAAGTTCCAGTTCCGACTTCATCCTAACTTATTATGTTACCTCTATTACCTTCTGTTTAAATGATTCCTTGTACCACTACATGGAGCTAACAAATGATTACCAACCACCCTTAAAGACGGAATACAATGCAACTGGTTTATTTTCATGCTCATAGTATAGCTGACTGCCTAGTTAAAATGTAGAAGTTTGTTTCTCCTGATCCCAGACAGTGACCAACTAACTGTGACAACTCATGTCTTTGCGTGAAAAAGCAGTACTTAAAATTAGCAAGTTCAATCAAATATGAAACTCACTGACCACTACTGACACGGCTTTTTTAGTGATATTTTGTTTGTGCTCTGTATATTGGTAACCAATATAACAGCATTATCTAAAAACAGAGATAACACATTGAAAGAATGACTAACAGACAGCGTTAACTTCTAGCAGAAAAAAATAAACCCAAGGCTTGCAGAAGACAATGACGAACAGAAGAAACGGATCATGACAGGTGGGCAACAAGTGGCAACTTCACAAAGGTTCGTACTTGCTCTGAAGTTTAGTCCAACCTAGTGAAAACCCACCGTGACCTTAACGTGCAACCTCTGCAGCATGTGCACAGCCTGGAGGAGACCTCCTGCTAACTGCAGTTAACTGTGATGGAGGTAGATGTCATGCCCCACACACCCCCAGCAGAAGAAAAACCCTAAGGGGAATTGGTATGAGGCTGAGCCGAGGCTGGCCCTTTGAGGCAGAGGCAGTGGAACGTCTTGGGATTTCCTGCTCACTCTGTGCATTCCCACTGCAAAGTGGTGAAATTCTTCGGGCTGTGAAACTGTGCCACCTATGTGATCTTTCAGAGCGTTTTGGGGAGGGGGATATGTGTGATACGTCTGTTGCTGTGGTTTGGTTGAAGATGGTTTCCTGTGAGACTGGGCCTTCAGCATATAAGTTTCACAAGAGAAAGAAAAAAAAAAAGTACTGACAAGCAAGCTAGACGCAAGCTTAGACTCTCCAGGAAACCACAAAATAACCTTTCTGAAGACTGCAAAATATGCTATTTCTACACCTCTATCGTCTTTTAAGGAGACGAGAGTGGCAGGGAAGGGTTAGAGAAGAGAGCTGAGCCCCAAAGCGGAGCTGAATGAAGGCGGGCAGGAAGGAACCAAGAGCTGGGGAATGCCAAACCCTACCGGAGTCAGCAGGAATTTCACCGGCAGCTTCATGGAGCAGGGGCTGCACCCAGAGCCAAAAGTCCTCCTAGACAGGAACAAAGACAGACGCCCACTGTCAGCATGGGATCGTGGCACAGGAATGCCCCAATCTCGATGAGCAACCTACACATGAGCAGCGGGCTGGAATTACCAAGCTGGCCAGACCTCCTGCGAGATTAAGCCACCGCAACCAGACTGTGGTTGAGGTATGCTGATATTTTAAACAGGTCCTCTGCGTAGCAGGGATGACAACCGAGGTATGGAAATAGTTAGAATACCGTTTGAGCATCGCTAGCCTTCACCACAAGGATTTGAAAACCTCATGGTCAAGAGCAGAGGTTAGCCTCAACGCTGCCTGTGTTGATGGGCTCTATGCTCGCTCCAGCTCTGGAGCTGTAATTGAGAAACACAGCCTGGGGCAGTATTGTGGTTGGATGCTCCGGCTGCTTCTTTTGTTTTTGACACTAAGAACTGGGCAGCATTTCAAGAAAGGAGATCAGCTAGGAGAGGGGAAAGCATTTGTATCAGATTAATGGCTCTCAAATGACTGTGAACTGATCTTACCCTCTCTCTGCCTTGCCTCACGGCATAAATTGATTTCCTTGCAGTGAGAAATCACAGAAAGCTGCAATTCATTAGGCTCAACTCCAGCTTCACATTACACACTTGCATTGCTGGAAACCACAGGCACCAAACAAGCTTCAAATTATGATTGCGCTGCTAAGAGCTTGAGCAGAATCAAATGCTAAAAATGAAGAACTACCAGCTGGTTGAAAGACCTTCATCTGACAAAGGCAAAACACCACTTTGCAGTAATTATGAGAGAAGGCTTTTCCCTTTACTACCATTTTTCAGGATTAGGTGAAAAAAGCTCTGCAGTTTTCTGTAGCAGGTGACAATTTATCTTGTACGAAATGAAGTACAGAGCATTTTGTATTGAAATAAACACATTTCTTTGACATATTTTAAACCTTATAGTCTTTCAATCAAGCGACAGATCCTATATGACTGCTGTTCCAAATATATTCACATTTTGCATTCAAATCACATGAAGTTTTTATAAACTTCTTTGCTCCAACTATGAAAACAGCAAGGAAAATTTCCTTTTTTAAAAAATCTCTTGCTCCAAGTGGAACAGCGAAGCTATGGATGGGCAAGGAGGAAGAAGGAAAAGTCCCTTTTCTTCTCAAAACAGGAAAACCCTTAGGTATAGCAATTACTGCATATGCCCACAGTAGCTGCTAGCTTGATGCATTAGCGGCTTCACTTGCTACATTTTTTTTTTTTTTAAGACCAAATTGAAACAGGTCTTGGGCTTAAAAATGAAGAGGGGACAGTGAACAAGGTAGGGATGTGCCATGCTCTGACAGTAACTTACTGCATTGCTTTCAGCGAGTCACTTAACTTTGCAGTTTGCCTCCTGGTGATCTTACGAACATCAGCACGCCCTCAGCATGAACTGAGAATCACAGAATCATGACAAGTACAATATAGGTGTCAAATAATGTTATTAGAGCACTTTCTTTTTTAAATACTCATTCACAAGCACAAACGCTCACGGAAAGGTTATTAGGGCTGCAAGTACAAGCACACTCAGAATTAAGGAACTCCCTTCTCCAGCAAAGCATCAGTTCAGCTACTTCACGTACATGCTAGGGCTGCATATTTATGCCCTCACCAGGACACTTTGGCTTCACTCAGAGCATAGCATGGACTTAGCTGAGAGAAAAATTACCATGGGAAAAGAGACACCAGGCATTCTCTAACTGGAGTCGTGAGGGATGCTCCCGAGAAATGAGAAATCACAACAAAAATCCCTCATCCTTCACTGGTACTCCCTACCTTTGGTCTCCCTCCTCCTGCTGCCACTGGAAGAGTACAGCACTGACTTCTGAGGGCAAGATGAACCAAGGCTGAAGCTCAGGCATGTTGCACCTGCAGCACAGAGGCTGTCTGGCTGCAGGCTGCTGCTTTATTCCTCCAGCCTCCCCCTCTGGCTCAGTCCCCCTTTCCATCACACAGAAATGCTCTCTGGCAGCTTTGTTTCTTCTTCCACTGCTCCCCACAGGTGAGGTCACAAGTCAGGATGAAGCAGCAAGGTGCTGGGATGCAAGGCTATCCTTCCCTGCTTCCCTGCACAGAGGGAGCAGCAGGAACAGAGGTACACGTGGTAGACCAAGAGCTCAGTGAGTGCCTGGTAGCTCATGGTAAAGCTAGCTTGGCAGTGGAGGGAGTGAAAGCTCATCCTCAGTGTGTGTGGAAGGGTAAATGTGCAGGTGAGAGAATGAATGCAGCCAGAGGCTGCTTTGGCAGAGCTTGATATTTGAAGTTACTTTGAACCAAATACCCTGCTGCTGCAATATAATCAATATTAACACAGTGACTCATTTGAGTATGTTTTAAGGAGCCTCTGGCAGGAAGAAGCCAGAGGTTTGATAAAGCAGATGAAAAAGGATTAATCAAGGGAGGAAATGATATTACCATCCTTTGCATACAAAGTCTCAGTGGCTGTACTGAACATGGGACAAGCAGACAAGGACAGAGTGGTCACCACGGAAGAGAAAGTAAAGATGACCAGAGTATCTTTTGGGTAACTTCAACAGCAGAAACACGAAAAACACATTGTGATGATTTCATCAAGACACACCCTCAGATAAGTGGTAAGAAGTGGTAAGCTGGGAAAGCTACATTAAGCTATTTCTGTACTGTCGAAGCATGTGAAGAGGTGTACCCTTCACGAAGGTCATTGCACTGTTAGTGAGCTGTTTCCATCTTCACACCTGCCCAGTGATAAAGCTGCATGCAGCGATATGACCCAGCAAGGGGTCATATAACTCCATCCCAAGGGTTTACAGCTGCCATCGCTCTCAGGTCTATTTTATTGCATTTTTTGCCACAACCAAGCATTACTAGACATGTTCTCCTGGCTATAGGCAGGCATAGTGGAGGAGAAAATAAACCTGGAGCCATTTGATCCTAGTAGCTGTGGAGCACAGGGAACACAGCACAGGTGTGACAAGGAGAAGTCCTGGGCTACAGAAGCACAGAAATCACAATACATTACCAAACATGGAGCCTCCTCTGGAGCTTTAAAGAGCATGTGTAAGAGAAATCCCACCTGCCAGTGGGAAGAAATGTTTTTTTTTGAGGGGGGTGGGCCACAAACCACAATGACTAGCTAGTTTCTCTTTTGAAAGATTCTCTCAGACAGTGCACAGCAGACCCCCCTCAAAGAGAAAGGACAAAGAGAAGTTACTGAGATAGTACAGCAGGCGAGTACACATGAACTTCCACAGCTATGGAGAAGTGCTGAGAGGAAGTGCATACTGACCTCCTAAGAATTGTTCTAGGATGGTTCCTCTTCAGATAGTTTGGGCACAACTTAGGAGCTATTACAGCCTTGGTGGAATTCACCTGAAGAACCCTGGACTTGAAAAAAACAGCTTGTTATAATCATCAATAGTTGCACACATCTGAGTAGAGATGAGGATGTGGGAGCAGGGAACTGCAGTCTTCCAGCTTCTGAGAAGAGGAGGAGGAAGTGTCAGGACAGACGCCCGCTGATTCTGCTCCTTTACAATGGAGAGAGGAAGAAAAAAATTTCTTCTGCTCTTCCTCACTGGGGACTAATTTTCAAGTCCACTGCATGACAGTCAGAATCCATCACAGAAAAGCACTGAAAATGAGCAAAACCTGCTGGAAGATGTCTGACCATAAGTTATCACAGAACACATTTGTGCAAGTATGTTAAATAAGTGGAAGTGTGTCACCTGGGATTCAGCAGATCTGCAGACTGTCTTAAACAGTGACCACATCATTAGAAGCAGCCCAGCATCATTCTGAAGATGCACAAACCCAACCCCAGACCATAGAAGCTGCATATGCAGGAGCCAGTTCGAAGTGCCTACATATCCTCGTGTGCTCACTCACTTGGTCCTAGGAAGGGCTTACACAAGGTTTTTTTCCCTGGATAGAGCAATACCTGGGAACAATGGCATTCTGAAATCTCCTAAACCCATCGAAGAGCTCAGTTCCTTCATGAGGTCTGTGGAAACACTGACACCAGGACCAGTTATACAGAAAGGAAAGTTCAGGAGCAAGCAGTAGGCAGTGTAATCCTTTCCCAAGACCTTCTTGCTCTCAAGATGCAGGACAGGACCTCTCTCAAAGCTCTGTCTGTACACAAGTAAGTACAGCAAAACAGAAGAAATCACAAGTCCAGTTGCAGACACAAAGCACCTACGCAGAGCTAGGATCTGTAGGAATAGAGATGCAGTGGGACAGCTGACATTCCTGCAGTGCTATTACGGATGGATGTCTCTTCAGGTACGAAGAAAAGAAAAAGGTCGAGAGCTCTGGTCAAGAGCTTATGGGTCAGAATGAGATGGGAGGCCAACAATCAGAGGAGTGTCTGCTGCAAACCACCAAAATGGAGAGAAAGCAGATGAAATCAGACAGTCAGCTGATAAAACTTTTTGACTGCCAGACCTGCTTCTCCCTGGGGATTTTCACAACCCCAGTATCTGCTGGAAGGGTAACAAGGAAGGGCTGAAAGCAATGAACCAAGAGGGCATTGAGGACAACTTTTTGAGAAGTGTGATAGGTCAGGAGGGGTACTCTGCTCATTCTGCTACTCGTGGACCAAAGTGAAATAAACATGCGAAGGCTGATCAGTGTTGGCTGCAATCATAAGACGGTGATAAAGATCCTGAAAGTAGGCAGGTAGAGATCTTGACCTTCCAAAGAGCAACTCTGGGCTTGTTTGGGAAGGCAAGATCCCATCAGAGGCTGAGGCAAAAGGGCCCAGGAGAGCTGGTTGATCTGGAACCACCACTGAGAGCAGAAGAAAGATCTGTTCTGAAAGGCAGGATATCAAGCAAACGAGGGGCTGGGGGGGGGGGATCTCCTGACTGAGCTCAGGCACTAAAAGGAAGTATACAGAAGGTAAAAGTGGGGAGGGGCTGTTTGGGAGGAATATGGTGACAGAGCCTGAGCACACAGAGGAACAGAAAAGCAAAAGCATGTTTGGATTTGAAATATGGAAGGGATACAGAAGGTATCAATAGATATCTCATCAGCAAAAAAAATCCAATCCCAAGAAAGTCCAATCACAAGGGCACAAAAAAGGCCAAGGCGTAAGTTACCTACTTTGCTCTCAGACCTTGCCAAATGGTGTGGCAGAGTCTGTGCAAATTAAGCATAACCCAGAGTTGAGAAAGAGTGGATTAGGGACTACTTTGGCAAACTAGGTATCAGAAAAGACAGCAGGAGGCTAGAGTAGGTGACCTGCAGCGGTCCCTCCCAACCTGAATTCTTCTGGTTATAAATTCCTCAGGGATCACCATAAAATCTTTGGCTATGCAAAGGAAAATCAAGATAGAAATGTCATCTCCATCTATCATCTTAGCCACAGCTGTGACAAAACCGAAATATGTAATGGACAGAAGACCCGGTACAGCAATGCATACAAGAAATGGGCATTTTAAGTTCACTAACAGGTCTTGCCTGTACACATTACACTACCAGATGCTACAATTACTAGAATTATGTTTTTCAACACCAGCATCTCAAGTGAGAGAATGATGGGCCAAGCATTGTGCTGCCCTCTAAAACATATCAGAAAAGCTGTTAACTTCATTGCTTCACCCCATCATCAAGGGACTGACATCAGATTTGGTGGCTGACTCGTAATTCCATTAATACTCCCAGTTTGAAAAGCTCTCAAGCCTGTAGAGCAAGCAAGTCCGGTACTTCAACAACACAGTAAGGTAAGAAGTTAATTCATTTAGGACTGAAAAGGGAGTAACAGCTTCCTTGTGGAAGACACCTTACCCTGCTGTTTGTGTTTGCTAGTTTTTCCAATAATATTTGAGCTCCCTTTAAGTTTAGGATGGAATTGCTAATCTAAGAAAACTTGTCCACAATTCATCAGTATCCTGCTGCTACATCCAGATTTTGCTGTTCTGATGCAATGCCAAAGCAACTATCTGAGCAAATGGGGAAAAAAAAAAAAACACAAGACCACCTTCCAGAACTACTTACATGACAGTAAAAACCGGTTTGAAGGAGACAGCCTACGAATACAGACAGGAAAATCAGCTCTGTGAAGAGAAACCAAAAATTAGGAAGATGAATACAGATCTAATGAGGATATTATGAGTTCTCAGGCCTGTTCAATTGAACCACTGGCCAGATAACTCCTTTTTATACATTCCAAATTCATCATACTATAGCAAGCAACTTCCTTTTTTTTTTTTCTTTTTTTAATATTTCAAATAAAGTGAGGTCAAGCAATAAATCAAGGGTGCTGCAACAACCAAAGAGCAACTACACACTTCATCCCTGTGCTACAACAGCAGGAAGGAGCTGAGCCGGAACACCGTGTGCCTTCAGACAATGGAAGCACTTAAAGCTTCATTTTTTTTTCAGACCCTTCTTATACATTGAAGTATTCTCAGCTGAGCACATCCACACAGATGCTTGCTTTAATGAACTGAAAGCACCGACTTCCCATTGGTGCGTCAGATGGACTTTTTCCTTAAGCAGTGGAAACAATCGTCTAGGCAGCGCTTGCGTGGGGCAGCAGACACCGCTGAGCTGTTAAAGTACCTTTTATAATAAAAATGAAACTATGAGGAGAGCCCATTCATTCTTTACCTCTGAATCAGGAAGTCCACTCATTCAAGCAACCATCACAGCCCGCGTAGAAAGCGCAACATTCACACCATCCCTTCCACTCCTCCTCCAAGCATGAACTCACAAAAAGCTGCTCAGAGGCTTCCTCAAGCCCACCAGGAAAATCAGCGGGGGCTTTCTGTAAACGTTGCTTATGGCAGTCTAAGGTCAACAACTAATTTCAGCCAGGGAAAACCCAATGCCATTTATTTAGCATTTCCTTAGTGTAACACACAGATTGTGTAGGTTCAAAAAAGGGAAAGGCCTGAGAGAACCATGATGTAGCCAGCGTGGAACACCGCTCCGTGTCAACAAGAGCAGCCCACAACAATACTAACAAGCAGATCACCCTGCCTGCCAGTTGCTACATCACTCGGGCATGAATTAACGCTATCAGCGCAATGCTTACGACACTGTGTTTTCATTGTGGAACAACCACCTTACACAAGAACCATCTTTACCTCAAGGTGGAGATAAAGCAGGCACGTAGCCATCTGATGTTCACGATTAGAACTGAATTACTTGAATGCAAGGTGTCACAAAGTTGCTGAGGTAGAAACAGGAGATCTAGATGCTGTTTTCATCTAATTGTCCCGTCCTTCAGTTGCTCAGGAATTGAGGTAATACCTAGCTCACCTAAAAAGGAGCATCGAATGGTTTGAGATACTTAAAGGAAAGGTGCTAAAATAGCCTCAGAAGCAGCCCAGGACATACTGAAAACAGAGTCCTTCCTCTACCACTGCTATAGAGGTGGATTGGGTACTGTGGAAGAAAAAATAAGTGACAAAAGACTGTAGATTTTAAACAGAGGGAAGCAAAATAAAGTGAAGAATGTTGCTTCACCTGCAAATCCTTGAAATGCATGGGCTAACCCCCACTCTTTCCCTTGAACTTGCTTAGAATCCATGACATGGATATTTTTAAACACATACAGAAAGCTTAGAGACATGAAAATGTGAGCTAAAAGCTATAAAGTGAACAATAACCAAGTGTCAGTTTATTTTAACTAACAAACCCATAAACAGACTGCCCAGAGGTTGCGGTCTCCATCCTTGAAAGCTTTTATGGTCAAACTGGCTCAACACCTAGGTAATCTGATCTGATCTCAAAGCTAACCCTGCCCTGAGCAGGAGCTGCACTAGAGACTTGCACAAATCCCTCCTGACCTGGATTATCCTAACCTCTGTTCCTCCTCTGCAGTTCTCTCCTCTGAGGTTCTTTGGCAGGTTCTTCTGGTTTTAGGCTCTGACTGGAGACCAAGCGTTTCAAGCCTTGCAATACAGACATGAGCACGTGCAGCCTTCAGAACTAAAACTCCCCTTGCAGTATTAAAATCAGCCTTCCTCCCCAATAAGATGAAAACAGCTCTGTGATCACCTGTTGCCAGGTAATGCAGCAGCTTTGAGAGCACCAGAATGGCCCGGTCTGCATGGGGAGGGTGCTCGAGATCACCTGCAAGGAGCACCCAGGCTGTAATGTGCTTCACTTCACTGCTCTGCCAGGTTTTAGGGCTCACCAGAAACTACCTTTGCTGTGAATATGGCAGCCCACGCCTCCCGTCGGTAACCAGGCTGCGTATGAGCACGGCGGGCAGGGCTGTGGGTCCTTGGCATCCCGCAGCGGGCACGGCCTGAGCCCGTCTCCTAGAAGCGTCAAACTAGCCTGAGTCATACAGAATTGAGTCAAGTTCAAAATTTGAAAGGGAAGCCAAAACCTCTGCAAAATGCCCACTTCCTGATTAGCAGCAGCCAGCCCTCTGCTGGCTGCAGGCTCGCCCCGACCACCACCTCATGTCGCCAGCAGCAGTGGGTGCCCAGCTCAGCCTCTCCCCCCACCCCAAATCCATCTGGCTAATGCTCCCCAGGGCACGCTGCTACCAGTCTCCACTGATCTGTGCTAATCATTCATTTTCTTAATTAGCACGGGGAGAAGTACAATCGGAACTGCAGCCAAACCCATAAAACCACTCTCTGCTGCTGTCAGCTGTTCCTTCATCTCCTCCTGGCTGGCAGCACTGCTGACGAGAGGCCTGGGGGAGCCAGGTAGAATTTATAGTGTTGTTATCCAAGCCCAGTTGGTTGTCCCATATACTTTCACCAAAATAGCATCAAACTGCACTGGCAGTTTTATTGTTGCCTGAAAATTCAGTTTTTGTTCCCTCCTGGGGCACAGCTGCTAAGTGCTGTCCTCTGAGATACGTTCAAGGAAACACCACGCATGGGGTTACAGGGAGGAAGAACTGGAACTCAGTTAAAATTTGGATAAAGGGAAAAATACTCCCGATGTTGATCTTTAAACATGAACAGGAATTGACTGCTGGCAGTAGAAAACAGCAGGGGAAGAGGAGTGGACATAAAAAGGAAGCTCACTTGGCCACGGAGCACATCAGCTTCTATGCCAGCCACACCACTCTCACTAGGGGTAGAGCATTTCCTCTCCAGGGCAGCTTTTACAACAAGGGACTGCCACAACGCCACGACAAAGGGAGCAGAAGCATTTCAGCAACTCATCATCCTAGGGGGAAGAACAGCACATATCCTCCAGACCTCAAAAGGTTGGGATCCGCAGAAATTATTTTGGTGTTTCTAACGGCTGATATTCAGCCCTACTGCGTTTTGAAGCCTGGGCTTCCAAAGTAACCAAACTTCCTTAGTTACACAGACAAAAGGCAAACCGAAGAATACCCAAGAGTACCCAGGATTACCCACTTCACAAAGGCACTTGAATATTTCAGGTTACCCCTTGGGTCCCATCACCACTGAAAAAGTTGCAGCTTTTGCAACCCTGGTAACTCCACTGAGGTTGAAGCACGACAACTGTCACGTTTGCATCTTCTGCACAGATTATGGCAACTCTCGTATTACCTAAAAGCATCACACATGCCTTACAGAAATCTAGCATCCACTACCTTGTACAGCTGGATAAAAGGAAGATTATTTTCTCAGCTAAATACCCAAGACCATGTAATTTTCTTTACTGTGTGTGTTGTTTTTTTTTTTGTTTGCTTATTTTTAGTTTTACATAAAGTGTCAATTTTCATACTGAATTCTCAATAAAAAACTTTAAGGAAAAACTTTTCATTTTATTGGAATAAAGTTATCCCACAGACCAAGAGGCCTAACTAAACTTGCCAAAATCTCTGCATATTCCTCATCTCCTTCCCGTCTGCACAGGGACAGATGACTTTGATGACTTTAATTCTCTCTGCACTTCTCAGAGGGAAATGGCAGATTTAGCAGCTGAATTAGATGAACCCATTCTGAGCTGATCATCTGAAATTAGCTCACTCCATGCAAATGAGTACATCTGCTATGAGACAAGGCTCCTCACTCAATGCAAAACTTGCTGCTTCTGATGAATGCTCTTAGTTTCTCTCTATTAGCGAAAGTAAGGTGAACAACGTAAGTCACATGCTTTCCTGGAAATTCACTTCTAGTGGGTAGATATTGTCACTGTACACAGGAGAACAAGCACTTCTGGAGACCACATTTACACCATAGCCAAACTGCTTCTTAAGCACTGAAGATGTAAGCCAGTTGATTCACTTCTTCATACATCGGGTGGTAAGACTGAACCAGGTAGCCAGTGCAGGCAGGACTGATGTCAGAATGTAACCCACACCATTCCGTAGCATTTAATGTTCCAGACACCTCACTTCATAGCTGCTGCTAAAGGTTTGCACAACGCCTTTCAGATGAAAATTTCCCCCAAAACTCTGTTCTGTGCTCTGGAGAGTAAGCATCATTCAGAGGTACAGAGGGGGCATTTAATGAGTAAGCCATCTTTCAAAAGCAGAGAAGTGGTATATAGTTTCAGGATTATTTCACAGTTCCCACTCTCACAAGGAAATGTGGTCGCATATGATGGAAAACAGCAATCGGATTAACCTGATCTCCTGATGTGCTAAGCCAAAAGACAAATTACTAAAACCAGGAGCAAGAGGTTGAACGAATCCATAGAAAAACTGAGTACTGTGGGTTTGGACTGCCATCTGGCCACGGGTGTGAGGGACGTGCTTCCCACTGCATGAAAATCTACCAAGAGAGATTACAACAGAGCAAGAAATCAAGAGTTCCTATGCAAGAGTTCCTATGCATCTCAGTGACCACCTCCGCCAGCACTGGACATCCCGTTACTATGCTAGGAATGAATGACCTAAAGAAACAAGAACCTCCTCTTTCTCTCATCCAACACTGTTTGGAGAACAACCAGGAGTTTTACTTCATTTTGACCCTACCAAGCTTACTCACAACATGGTCTGTCCTACAGCAAAGGGTGTTTCATCTGGTTTTAGCCAAGCAGCTGTCCACACTTGATAAAAAAAGCACTATGGTGTGATGGCAGCCTTCCAGGCACATGTGAGATAAGAGCTTAATTGAACACACTAGAGGTCGAGGTCCTAGTCCATGAAGTTGTACTGGCACAAAGCCTCAGGAGCACAGTACCACTTACGCAAACCAATTGCTTCATAAGCATTTTCAGGGAACTTCAGCCACAAGGTCTGTAAAGGCAAGACTGGGGTGTTGTGGTCTAAGTGACACAAGGTAAAGAACATTCAGTACAAAGAACACCACGAAATAAGAAACTAGCAAAAAACTACAATGCTTTACTCTATCAGCTCACTATATCAGCCACAGACTCAGGTCTCCGGAGAGCTGGGTTTGGTGTCCAAGTCTGTTTTGGGCTTCCACAACAATTTGGGTAAAGCCATTTCACCTTTGCACCCCTGCTTCTTCTATAAAAAGGAAGAAATATCTCATCTCTTTGCTGCCTCACTATAGCAGCTATACACTGGTTTGGGAAACCAACATTGGTTTGGAGGCATCTTTAATACCCTTCAGATATTCATAATCATAAGGAGAGACCAATTCTCAGTTTGGTGATTAGCTACTGAATTGCACGGATAACAGTAAAAGAGAAATGCTGTCTGCAGGTTGAAACAAAAGCTATTTAAGAAAGTAAGAGAATAAAATGAGAGCCCTTTAGCAGAAGAAAGCAAGGCATTTCTGAAAAGCTGTAGGCTACAGAAGCTTGCCCTCAAAGTTTAGAACTTCTTACACTCTTCACAAATTAAGCTACAATGCAAAAAGGAAATGCTAAAGACTTTATGATGAAGAAAAAACACTTCATACGTTTTAAAAAGTCTTTTAAAGATAAGTCTGCGGATAACACCTATTTTTCCCCTTCTTCATTCAGCCACAGCTACCTAGTTTTGGTTCTCATACAAGAAGCAATGAAGCTGGGCAGTGCACAACATTTGCTGATCATGGCCACAAAATCATACATTTTATAAAGTTTAAGCCTACAAAAAAATGTTACCACAAGCAGAAAAACAAAGAGGAAGTAGGATTTTAAGTCAACGTCTCCGTGCAATGTTTAAACCCAACATATTTCAAACATCTTTAGGACCATTACCATTTTAGACCATTTAATTACACCTTAAAACATCTAATTTTACAAACATAACTGAAATTGGTAGCATGCTTGTTTTCCTCACTTATGTTGCTTTATCTCCTGCAATTCTAACACACAGAAGACATTCCAAACTATACCCAAAAAGTGTTAGTTTTTGTTTTTTTCCTCCCCAGTCATTTCAAAACACTATCACTTCCACAATTTCTCAACCAGCTGCACCGTTTCCTCATCGGGGTACTTTTGTTTGGGTGACTCTGTATTATAACAACGTTCAAGGTTGCCAAGAGCTAAACACGATAACGAGTGTCAACTACTATCAGAAACAAATCTAGCATATAGATGATAATCTCCCAGTTTGAATACATAAAGTTTTTTTTGTTTGTTTAAACAGAAAACTGAGCAATAAGCTGTCACCCAGCCAGTCCAGAGATCACCTAAAACTGTAATTGGGCTCTAGCTCTTTGAAGACTACTTACCCCAGAATCTCCTACCTTTTCAAGCTCACCTATTGCGTGTATGAGAAAAGAACTGGCAACAGGTCTTGTCAGACCTCATCTGTCCCTGCACCACATCATTTAAAGGATTGCAACTCAAGGACAAACATACCTTTTGTAAGGGTAATGGCTTTAAGATTTCTCTCCTATGTTTAGTCTACTTGCATCACCACGTTCTGGTTCAAGACATTGCCAAGGCCTAATCCATGCAACCCCCCAAGCTCCTACGCCTAAGATGATCCAAAGCACGCACAGATGACATTCCTATTGCACAAGTGTAAATTAATGGCCAAAAAAGGCATCTGCATGGAGAAAGAGGAAAAAACAATCAGGCTATACTGGCTAAAGCAAGACTGCAAGCCCAGCCCACACAGGAACACGACAACTCTCTGGCAACTCAGCTGTGGCCAGTTTTGATTGCCAGTTAAGAAGGGTTAAAAATGGATTTCAGAAGAATCATTACCATAATGATCACAACTGAGGGTCTTTGAATAAACTAAAAATAGTATTTTGGAAGAGAATAACCTTTCTCATGTGGCAAGAAGATTATTTCTCATACCATGCTATCAGTACACCAACCTGCTTAATTCTCTTTTCCACTCCTTCTTCTCACTAACATCTCCAGCTATAGCTCAGCTGAGAACTTCAGAAACATCTGAAACCTCTTATAACTTTACATGTGCATTTACATACCTCTTTCACCAGTGCTCAACTACCAACTGTGCATTTGTACCAGAACAGTATAACAGTGCACTTAGTCCTGAGCAGCTGAGTGACGTATTTGAAGCTATCAAACAAGCTGCCAGCAGAAAACTGCTATGCTAAGTGTTAAACAAAACCCTTTGCAGCATCAATAAGGAGACACACGTTACATAATTTTAAGCCTTTTGCCTTACAATTCTGTTCTCATACCCTCCATTAATCTTCATAAGCACGATGCCATCTTCTCCCAGGATTATAAAGAATACTACAGGCTGTCTTTTTTTTTAATAATAAAAAAATTAACACACCATTCTATGCAGTGAAGATGTCTGACTCAAAGAATGTAACTCATGACACAGGAAGGATAGAGTTTTCTACAAAACAGCATTCAGAGTTTTTCCCCATCCGGTGAAATACATAAAATATGATCAATGTAAATGACAGACTCAGAGGCAGCTGGGCAGAATGAATGACAGAATTTCACTGCAGACCACAAAATGGCTTGAGCAACCGACACGCAACAGTTACATTACTGAAAAGGTTCACTGATTCTTTAAATGGACTTCTCAGACATGCACTCAGTCTCAGAAGGGACTACCCTTTAAAGCTTATTTCTTTCTTTGTCATCAATGCAAGTAGAAGTCCCAACTAAGATGAATGGTAGCAATCTGTTTCCATTGCTCTTTTCAAGTGAAAAAGTCCATTTACTTGCTAACTAGAAGGCAAAGACTCCTACTTCCTATAACTGTCTGCAGATAAGAGCATGCTCAATTAAGAAATGTAAGAGATGGTCTTGCATAAAAGTGTAGAGGAAGACAACAGTACTACTACTACATTGGATGCCAGTGTACCAGTACAATTTCTCCTTCCCTCCTACTTTCAAGAAGCAGTTCAAGCAATCACCTCTTTCACAGTCAGCAAGACTGCAGAACCATGGTCTCACTTCCAGCCAACGAGAATTTACTCACTAGAACAAAGAACTACACCCTGATATAACCAACACATGTAAGTGAAGAGACTCATATAATGCTTTGTACAACTCAGTCTTTTCCCATTAAGATTGTTCCAAGTGGATTTCTCTTACAGACTGGTTATTTCTGATTTGCCCACAGCTTAACAGAAAACTTACCAGTGTCTATAAATACCTGAAGGGAGGGTGCAAAGAAGATGGAACCAGGCTCTTCACAGTGATGAGCAGTACCAGGACAAGAGGCAGTGGGCACACACTGGAACACGGGAGGTTTCCTCTGAACATCAGGAAGCACTTCACTACTGTGTCGGTGACCAAGCACTGGTACACACTGCCCAGAGAGGTTTTGGGATCACCTCCTTGGAGATCTTCAAAAGCCACCTGGATGTGGTGCTGGGCACCCTGCTCTGGGAGGCCCTCCTGGAGCAGGGGGTTGGACCAGATGGCCTCCAGAAGTCCCTTCTAGCCTCAGCTGTTCTGTGGCTCCAATTCTGTGAAAACAAAATACAAAGTTTCTAAAAAATGTCATCTTAATTGTTCTTCACAATAGTACAGAAACCAGTTAGTGGTCAAGCAACAAACTGATAAAAAACGGTAGAAGGTCTTGAACACAAAGTGCATGAAACAGGGTATATGTACCCAAAAAAATGACTAAGAGGCTTCATTCCCCCCATCTTTTGGAAGGAGAGGGCTTCGCTGATAATGTAGTTCCAGTTAACATAGAACCACTCTCCAATATTTGATGCAGATGAGGGGTTTGCAGCACAAAACCTGAGGCAACAACAGGCAGCAAGATGCTTATCTGGTCTGAGGAGTTCAACATCCCAGCTTTCCACTCCACAGTCCTGGTTTTAAATTCTGTATTTCGGTCACTAGAGACAACAACCTTCGACAACATGCTACTTGCTTGTAAAAAAACAACAAAAACCACTAGCCCAACCCATTGTGCTAACTTGATTTGAGTCAATGGCCTGTTGAAAGGAAACCAGAATGGGAAAGCAAGTCTAGACATCTTTCTCTCAGAAAAAGTCAGACTTGTATAAGCTGGTTCAGTGACATACTTGGTGTGGAATGCTAGTTAATACAATATAAGTTGCAGATAATCAGTTACACATAGATCACTAAAGTTTATTTATCATTCCATGTAATACTATACCTTTTTC
The DNA here is from genome assembly GCF_964211825.1 of Aythya ferina. NCBI lineage: Eukaryota > Metazoa > Chordata > Aves > Anseriformes > Anatidae > Aythya > Aythya ferina. Next base: position 9,364,893 of record NC_140300.1, on the reverse strand, counting down.
CTTTTCTCCATGGATACTACATCTGCCTACTGTCTCCTTTTATCATAGATGACAAGCTGGATATAAGGATTTTACAGCAAAAATGTTAACTTCTCATGTGTTCTTTGACAGTTAACATACTTGAAATTGTCATTTCATGGGTATTAGGGCCCTGCCAAAGATGTTGGCTTTTCTGTTCAGCTTCCAGGAAAACAGATGACAAAAATTGAATTAAATGTTGACACGAGATTCCCAAATGCTTGTCGTTGGCTGAAGTTAATCTTTTGGAGATTTCTAAAAAGAACTGTCCAGAAGCTTTCTTGCCACATTGCATCTATGCAGATCTGTGGATTGTTTTACTTCTGCTACACAGATGTACTGGAATGAAAACTTAGGTTGCGCATCCAGACTACTTACTGTCTCCTCTCCTGGTGACTCTGCAATGGATAGCTAACGAAATAGTAAGACAAGATATTTCTGATCAAAGAATATCTGGTGAAACAGACAACATTAAAAGCTATAGACCTGCAATTTAACTACGAAATCATGTTTCAAGGCATTCTAAAAACAAAACATTCAGACTGGTAAAATGTTTACAAGAACATCTTTGAGAAAAAACAACTATTAGCATACACCTCATCTCAATTTGCTTTATGTGTTTTATAAACCACAGGGACACGAATTGGACACCATCCACTTTAAAATTCAATTTGTATCCGTCTTGTTTGTAGGCACAGCACTACATTTTCCCCTGGAGAATACAGTTACAGAAAACCAAAGCTTTACCTGGCACATTTGTCAACAGTTTTAGATTCACTGTGCATCAATAGGCAGATTCTTCTGTATCTCTAAGCACTGAGCTGAAGGAGGCCCAACTCTACAGCTGATAGCAGCAGCAAAGCTGAAACAGAACATACAGATTGAAGAAAAGAAACACCCAAAGGTTATGGGACATTATTTCTTTGTTTTGTGGGGAAAACAGAAGACAAGAAAAATGGAAAACATCCTCTCAACCACAGCTACCTCAGAAAACAGCAACAGTGAATACAAAGCGCAGATTCCACATCCCTGTGTAAAAGGAGTCTTAGAGCACTCGATACCAGCGCTGTTCAAAACTCTCATTAAGAACTAAAATGTACTCACTTACGTATTTATAGAGGTCTCCTCTATTGGAAGATACCTCAACCTCTTATACCTGAACACATTTTATCTGTATTGAACACACCTGAACCTGCAGAGCTTTTGTGTCCAGTAAGAGGTTTTAGCATTGCACTTCAGACTTCAACTCACTACTAGGGCATAAAGAACACACTCATAATCCAGCAAATCCTTAATAAAACCACTTAATGGGTAGAGTGACAGTCACTAACTCATTTGCCCAAGGCCACAACAGTGGTACTTTTAGATCTCCTGGCTCCCAGATAGGTCCACACACATCTTCACATAATTATGAACTCAGAAAAATATAACTTGCCTTCAGATTCTCCTCAAGGTGCAGCAGCAGATGGGTTTAGATTTGTTCTTTACGCTTCCTGTGTAGTGCACGCAGTCACGTCAGTTGCATCAATACCTCATGATGCAGCATAAGACAAGCATCTTCAAAAAAGATTATAAATACAGACACACTCCCTAGGTACAAAAAGAGTCCTGTTCTCTTAATCCAGGATTTCAATATAAAGAAAAACACATCATAGTCATATATCACTCAACAGCTTTCTTAGCTTGTTTTCTTCCCCATTTATTAGTTAAAACAAATGCTACGAGTTTTCTAGCACCATCAGAGAAATCTCAAAACTCTTCCAAGCTCTCCTCCTCCAGAGGAGCTGGAAGCTGCACCATTATTTGGCCAGGTGACATCAACTCGATTTTCCATCCCTTGCCTCAGCTGCAGATCACTGACATGGCAATGCCTTCTGATGACACACACCGCCACCTTGTGCTACGGTTTGGAACCACAAAAGCCTGAAGAGATACCACACACATCCAGCTTTGGGTGTCTTAACCACATTTTCCACAGCCAGTGTCCCAAAATAGAAATGTCTAAACTTTTATGCAACTGAGGCTGCAGCAGATGGAAGCCTCGATGGTCCCAAGGAGCAAATGTCACTCCTGCACTAACTGATGCAGCTATTCTGAGCAGCTCACGGTCTTTGCAGAGACAGCTGGTGCTAGAATGGCACAGATACCACCTTCTGGGTCTGAGATCCTATTCTTCCAGCAGGTAAATACATATGTTACAATACTTCAATGGAAGAAAAAAAGTGAGACTACTCCATTACTCCCTTCCTTAACCTGAATCCGATGAGCAACTGATGAGTAACAGAAGTTGTCACCTTTAAACCCCTGGACTGTAATTTGGTAACAGGTTGCATCATTCCCTCTACACAAGGGAGATCTCAGTTACCTGCAGCAGCTGGGTTTATTGCCTACAGCAGCTGGGTTTAGCTCAGTATCAACATTCTGTACCAGCAGCACACACTAGGACAGGAGCTCCAGGACTGACTAAAGAGGGATGTGAAATTGTAGATGAAGAGTGAAAATGTAGATATTGTAGCCAAACCAACCCTCCTGCTGCCGCCTGGCCTCAAAGGGGATGTGGAAGCAATCATTTCTTAAAGCTTCTCAAGCCTGAAGCTGTAGAATTACACTGCGTCTTGCAAAGCAGACCCAAGCCCAGTGGCTGTATCACACTGAAACACATGTTAACGAGCAGCAGAAATAAACCATGGGAACAGTTCTGGAGAAGGAGGCTAGTGGGCTTTGAAGCTGCATTGTCCTTTTAAGTATATATTGAGTGGAAGTTTTATTTTCTTTATAAAAATGAAAGGGTGTCTGGGTAAATATGGTCATCAAATTGAAATGTTGTCTAAATAAATAGCACAGTATCAGAGAAACTTTTCTAAGTACATTATATCTTTACACAGATGAAAATCCTAAAACACCATTTTTCCTCCATGGTGGACAACACTAAGCAACCCACAAGACGTTACTATTTTGTTAAATACTTACACAACAACATCAAGCCTACCTGTTTCATTTCTATACCAACAGAGAAATTGAAAATACTTGGATTACCTTGTTTCTCATAAAGTACCTATTATAATAGTCGTATTATTGTAATTCACAGAATTCGCGAACTTAATTCCAGCATCCAGCAGGAGTCCTCCTCGCTCCAGCGGACAGTTTTTCCCATCAGGTGAGGTGGCAAACAAACGTTCAGAGAAACATACACTAAAATGAAGCAGCATTCACTGACCAATTCTGGCACAAGATTAGATTTTGTTTAGAATACCATTATTTTTTTTTTTGCAATGTTTGTTTTTTCCCTCACCCAACCCAAGCAGAAAAAAGCAAGACACAAGTCTTCTGCCATACTAATGTATTCCATCTTTCAAAAAGAAAGACATGATTTTAATATTACTTAACAATATGTTAAAAAAGTAGCCAGTTAGGCTTCAGTGTTAATACAATTATACACTCTATAACAGATTTGATAGTGTGAGTACTGTTCTTTTTAAATTTTCTCATTCTGCAAGTATTCTTACACAAGCTGGCTACAAGTCAGGAAAAAAAATCAAAACACAAATAGCGTAACTTGTACACTCTTAAACAGTAGATTGTGAAAGAACTGAGGAAATACTTGTCCCATAAGAGCCTCTTTTTCATGAAGTCATGTCAGGAGAATTCTGGAGCAGATGAAAGCACAACTGACTAGGTCCATTCCTTTGTCAGGAGTCAGAATGACAAAACATAGCTAAATGCAGAAGTGACAGGAGCCACTGCAGATGATGCAAACTAGTATTTTGGCCTCCACCCAAGCCTAAGCAATTTAAAGTCTTTGAGGCCAAGGCATTCAGAAGGAGATGGAAAAGAGCTATTGTTCCAACTCCAACGGCATACAGCTACAATCAAGTAAGTCTCACTCACAGACTACAAGCACACAAGCTAACAAATTCAGGTAGAAAGTGGCAATTTTTCAGTCCGCAAGAATTATCAGGCCAAAGGGTTCAGTGCAGATCCACACAGCACTGGGGACAAGGCAAGGCAGCACTGGCTCAAGACCAGATAAGCTCTCAGCACAGCAGGACAGGTAAGTGGAGTTGTCGTTCATTGATTCCTGCAGGGTTCCCTCCCCATATTGTGTCATTTCAATGTGCAGCAAAGGTGGTTTTTTTCAAGCTAAAATTGGACCAGTTGATGGAAAGTCTCTGCCTCGTCTGTCTAGCAGAATCCAAGCAGAATCTGAAAAAAAAGTGATAGAGTAAAACTTATGTTCTTCAAAAAAAAAAAATCAAGCCACTGATGGTATCCCTTTTCTGAAGGGTCATTCCAATTCGGAAGTACAAAGCTTAAAAAAATCATGCCATGAAAAAAATTACTTGCCCCTTATTCATAAACCCATTTCTTTGAACACCCCTGTATTGCCAAGAATAAGTGGGAGAAGAAGCAAAGAACACTAGCAACACAGAAGCTAGCTGAATGTTAACTAAAACCAGAGCTGACACGGCTGTATGTACCAAAACCCTTGTAATAGTAAGAATGTAGGTAATTTATAGAGCAGAAGCACCAATGGCATTGGGCACTGCTTTTTCTAACACCAATCTTCTGAGTACAGCAAAACTACATGAGACAAAGGCCTAGTGAAAGGAGATTTGTTTATAATATAGCAGATAAATAGTCCACTGGACTGGACTGGAAAAAGCATCTTTAAAAAATAAAAATCCACTTAGTAGCTTTCACTGGACACACTGCACATTTATGGATGAACTTCTGAAAGAGCTTGGTATGTGCTCAGGAACAGGTGTTTCATCGACAGTTAATTCACGTTTCAATCCTTTATCAAGGTATGGTGTAGCTTGATTAGGCTACAAGTTCCATTATAGCTTCAAGGTAGCTCCATCTGTAGCACCCTTCTCTGAAAGAAAGGCTGCACAGCTTCTGTAACAGCTGAAAGCCAAGTAAGGGGAGCAGACAGAAGGAAAGAAACAAAAAAGGTACAGGGGAAGGTTAGAAGAACTGAACTTATTTTGTTCTTTCCGTGCCAAAGGTAGAAGCACTTTGCAAAATCAATTCTGAAGTCAAGGTGTAATTAATGTATCCATCTATCATCCTACTAACAAAGCAAGGAGAAAGGATGACAAATTAACAAATTATCATTGAAGAGTATGAATTCCACCGATGTTGTTGGCTTGCCATTGATTGTATCGGGAACTATCCAATGACAGAACACACTCAATGTGCCTTCATGGCATTCCCCTAAACAGCACCTAGCAGGGCACTGCAGGCACGCATAAAGAATTGGGCACTTCCTAACAGATGAAATTAAAGGAGTAGATGATATCAATTACTGAATTGGTTATAAAAGAGCAGAGTTATAAAAGCTCTAATTGCTCATTTGGAATCATGTGTGACAAACTCATTTCCAAACTTCAGCAACACTTCTGCAAGTAAAGGACACTTTTCTGCCATTTATCTTATTGAAAGTAAAGAATTGGTGAACTTTCCTGTTTTATTATCACAGACACTGCAAACTTGAATGAAGCTAAGAATATTACCTGCAGCTTGTAGCACAGTGCTTGCGCTATGCCAACAATAGCATTACTTAATGTACGCCACATTTAATTCATAAAATCTGCCTTTTAGTTTAAATAGCAAAGTCTGTTAACTGGCACAACTTAGAAAAATACTTTTTAAGAATAGAGTCTGTACTTCTGAAATTTCATCTTCTGTGCATGTTAACATTAATTTAAATCTGGCACATGGATTTCATATAGAAATAACCAGCACAGAGAAGCAGTTGTCCTTCGCAAGACTCAGATATACATCACTTCCCAGGCACATTGACTATCAAAAGTATGAGTTCAGAGAACATTTGAAATCCATACTGCAAGTCTGAGCTTAAACAAAAAACACCCTTTAAACAAATGGTTTTAGTTGTGAAACACTAGTATGGATTCCAAAACTATTCAATGGTAGGAAGCTAATGGATCTGTAGCCATTCAGCTTTGGCTATCACAATGAAAGACTCACTGAGAAGTATTTATGGGAAACGAGCACGCCCAGTCACCATTAAAGACGACAAATTTAAGTAATCTATGGTATTACTGAAGAACACGTGCTATGTTACACACACATGAGCTGTCTTCCCATATCTGAATAACTTAAATATGTGATGCATAACCCCCGGCAAAGCAACCAAAACTCACAGAAGAACAAAGTTTCACAAACATCCGCTCATTCTTTTTCTTGACACTGCACTAGTGTAAACACGCCCTCTTTAATCATTAGTATAAGCTAGTACCCGCAGTTGAGCCATCTATATTTCATGCATAACAAAAAGTTCTAAAGCAATAGCTCCTCTAAACATGTAAAAAAAAAACCCTCATGAAATAACATTTTGCTCTGAAATTCTGAAGTTTTTATTTGTTCAGTACTTAACATCTAACATTGCATTTATATATATATATTTAAAAAAACCACTAGCAAGTATTTTGTCTGTGTGAATAATAAACATTTTCAAATTTTGCTTATAGAAAAAATGGTAGCTGAGGATATTCTGAAAGCTACATAAAGCTACATAAAGATGATGACAAGGAATTGGTCATTAAATACACTGAAAGCACCACAACAGCTTTATGGGCAGAGGTTACAGCACTTTACCTTTTAAAATATTCCACTTCTCGCTCTGTTTCGTCCATTTCCACACTGTCTAGATCAATGTCTTTGGGTAGAAAAACATCATCTACAAAGGGAAAAGGATTACACTAAGTTAGGTTCCATGGGGAGGAGGGACGGAGAAAGGAAGAAGCGTGAACAAGCTGCATTAAAGACACTTTTAAAGAACTGTCTGAACCTTGTGGACTACTCATTATTTGCATTTAGGCTGAATTAATAGCAATTTATAATTGAAAAGCCACTTCTTAAAAACGTTATACTAGTATTTCTCAGGTCAGCCTTCAGAAGGAGTTAGACAGGAGTAAGGAGGAGACTAATCAACAGTGAATGTACTGATCACAGGGATTGCAAAAGATCCAAAAACCTGGAACACCGATGAGAAAGGTCAAATTATACAAGGGCGTTGACAAATTCGGCAGCAAAAGAACACTGTTTGCCTGAAATTTGTTGGCTTGGCTATTAACTAAACAGCTCTAGAAGCATTTTAAGAGTAGTATTCATAAAGAAAGAATTTCAAGAATTCTTTGTAGAGACGCTGTACTCCTCCTGGACACTGTTATCAGGCTCTGTCTGCAAGTCATGCCATGTGCGATTAGTTTTTTTTTTTTTTTAAAACATTTTTCTAATATTTTAACATGGCAGGAATTTAATCAGCCATTGTAACCACGTTGGTGTATTATACTGTCTCAGTATATGATCCTCTTGTACTTGCTGAAATAAACACACGCTTCAGGAAATGTAAAGCTTTTTGTAGAAAGAAATTTGAGAATTTTCTTCACAAAGCCTCTTCTGACTTGACGTGTACTCCATTCTCACCTCATGTATACTCCATTCTCACCTCTGAAGCAGCCTCAGAAAGTGTTCCAAAAACCATGAAACTCAACACAACTGAAATCACCTAGCACACAGGGCAGCTTTCCAGAACCCCTGGATCTAAGAGAACAGATGACTTCTCTAAAGGCACTCCTGACGGTTCAAAAACTGTGTGCCTTGGCCTTGCAACTTACTTCAGAAGAACCAGAAAGCCTTGTAAAACAGTGCTCCCTGTACCCTATTTTCTTCAGCCTCTTTATAATGAAGAGTTGGAAAATCCTGCCAGAATAAGTTGAAGAAACAGATCACAACAGAAGCAGTGTTCACTGCCTTAACACTTCATTTTTTACAATTATTTTTTCCTTAGTTCATTTTTTGTGCCTTTGCTAATGTAATACATCAATCCTATGTCTTTAAGAAATTGCAACCAAATGCAAAGTGAATTACATTAGCTTTTAGTTCTGAAGTCAGAACGACTCAAAGCAAAGGGACTGCCTCGTCCAGATCCTTCAGAGAGCAGCACAATGCTTCTGAATTTATAAAGAGATAACGTCCTTGTATTTCCTCACGTTTGAACATTAGCTTTCAGAACCTGTAAGTGTACTTATTAGAGTAGCAGAAAAGAAGTGTGGGGGTGTGCATATGTGTGGATACGTGGAGGAGAGATGCGGGAAGTACCTAAGCAGCTGCAGCAGCCTACCCACCCACTCCTGTTCAAGGGTTTCCTCCACATGTCTGTAGGACCAGGAGAAGAAACCAGACTGGAGTTTTGTGTTTTTCCAGTGATTGGAATTAAGACTGTACCACAACACCGTATACACAAGAACTAAGGTCTCAGAGAAAAATATTCAGGGCTGTATCACGGTCAGATTGACACAAAATTGAAACAGAGAAAATAAGAATTAAAAGAAAGAAGGGTGGGCTGACTCAAGCTGGCCATGAAACCACAAAAACAAAGTGAGGCTCCATCTCTGGCTTACAACAACTAGAGTTTTGTTTTGTATTTCTATAAAGCTTAAGAAATAGAAGTATACTGAAACATGTACCTTCAGGCACAGACTGCCACAGAAGGATGGGGCAGGTGTATGTGCTTACCCGAGAATATTGCAGTTCACACTGCTGTGCTAAATCATTCTAGAGAACAGGCAGCTCATTTCTGCACTGCTGCTGCTCAGCTCCTGTGCGATCACTGGGGAGTGACCGGGTGCTCTGAGCAGACAGATGTCTGCACCACAAACTGCCACCCCAACAGGCAGCCCCACGAGGGACCAAGCACACACAGGAGCAAATTGGTGCCTGAGAAGAGCACATGGATGAGCATGTTGACAGAGCAAACCAGCTCGCACTGCAGGCATTCATCAGCTTTGATATTAAATCATATTATTAGATACTTTCAGGAAAATGAAATAAAGCAAAAAATTCAATGGGAAGAAAACTATGCAAGTGCAACTTGTTTGAGTCACCTTCAACTTCTGTTGTTTTATTAATTCTATCAGATAAATCAAATCTATTTACTAGCACAAACTGGTATTCATGTAGTGAAAACACTCCATATTATTAAGTTACATAATCCCACTAAATTTTCACAATGACAAATAAAAACCAGTGAATTAGTTTGTATTTACTACACCTGTCAATGTAAATGCAAGAAAATATTTTCCACTGAAAAAATGAATATGCACGAACAATTTTTCTTTGGCTGCAGAATCCCCTGGTTTCCCTTGAACAAAGGGTAAGACCAATTTTAGACTGTGCTCAATGCTGTATGAGAAACAGCTTTGCTTTCAAACAAGTTCAAAATGGAATTCCACATACTGCTCAAGTATTCTAAATATTCTTAAACAGTAAAGAGACAGACTACAGAAAATAAACTGATTCTCTACTGATAAAAAACACACAAAAACAGTGGCATGTGCTAGTTTATTCTTCCACATCTCTACTAAAAGTATATGAGTTTACTAAAAGCACACAAGTAACTTAAGATCGTACATCACACCACTGAGCACCCCAGAAAACAAACTGAATTTATAATTACAGGGGCTTGAGTTTTCCCAAAACCTATTTTTCTGTTTCTCTAATTTACATTAGCAGGGCTGACTAAGGATAAACGTCTGGACTTAAGCGGTAGTAGTAAAAAAACAAAATAAAGAACCATGATTTCTTCATCTTTCTTATATACTTACCAATGGAGTTGTTGACTTTGTCCCCTTTTTTCTTCTTGTTTTTCTTGTTCTTGCCTTTTGGTTGAGGAGAATCTGCAAGTATTAGCTTATTATTTTGTTGCTGCTCATTAGGTGAAGGGGATTCACTTGGTACGGGGGCTTTCTCTTCCTTTATGTGGTTCAACTGTTTTTTGTTGTTGTTGTTTAATTTCTTCTCCTCTTTTTTAGGTTCTGCAAGTGTTGGGAGCTCTGCTGCTTTTGCTTTGGCTTCTATTTGGTTTCTGGTTTTCGTCTGAATCTCAGTTGCTTTGGGGGATTCAACAGGCTTTTTCACTTGTTCAGCACATGGTTTATTATTTATTTGTTTTAGTTTCTGTTTGCTGTTTCCTTCTTTATGTTGATGCATGATATCAAGCAGAAAGGAGAGGGGCTCATGCTGCTTTACACTCCCCTCTTTCTGATAAAGCAGCTTTGAGTCTCTAGTGTTTACGGGGTTGGATAGTTCACAGCCTGCCTCTGAAACCGGCCTCTGTTCTGTGTGATTCACATGTCTTGACAGTGAACCAGAGGAGGTTTCTATCTTTTCTGATTGCTCAAGTGTACCATTCTGAATGTCTTCAGGTGCATTTGGGACAGATTCCTTCACTGTCTCGCAGTTTCGAGTAAGCATGTCCACCTTCTGACAGTCTTTACTTGTTCGTTCTTTCTTCTTTTTCTTTACAGCCCTCAGCTGCTGAAGTTCTTGAAGCCGCTGTAGCTCTTGTTTCAGCCTCTCCTCCTCCTCTTCTTCTCGCCGCCTCTGTTCTTCAAGCAACTGGTGATGCTCCCTTTCCCTGGCTTCTGCTTCAAGCCGAGCCTTTTCTTCAAGCTACAAAAGAACAGTTGGATTATTGGAAGTGACACAAATTTTGGAAACTAGTTTTAAGTATCCTTTTTGGTTTTGTGTGTGAACAGCTTAAGTCTTAGGGCGTTAGCCTACCAGCTTATCTGACCCCCATTTGACTGCTGTCACTACCAACCACCATTCATGTTTTTTTTTTTTTGTTGTTTGTTTGTTTGTTTGTTTTTTTTACTAATGCTAAGCTTAACTTCATATCAAAGTTTGCTATAATCACCAAGCCCCGCTGAAAATAAAATATTCAGCTTCATTCTCTCAACTGCCTGTGAATTACAAAGGTAACTCATGCTTGTGGCATGTTGCATCATCTACATGTTCTTCCCTTCTGGTAGACTTTCTTTTCAGTGTTTATTAACATTAGGAGGAGCAGTCACTAAAAGCAAAACACTAAGCACATTAAAGACACATTCCAAACTGTCAAAAATATTAAGGATGGTGAAATTTTCTGTTAGCCGTAAGTCCATAACCATGTAAAACAAAGACATAGGACTTTTTTTTCCAGCTGTTACTGCAAGTAACTAAAACTTTGTGCAGTACTGTTCTTTCGTAACAAGCAAAATGGGATTTGTACACTGAGAACAATCCTGTCCATGTAGTTATTTTCCTGCACATTTACAAGTGTCTATAAAGGATTCTTTTTTCAGTTACAGAAGTCATGCAAAAAAAAAAAAACATAACCCTGTAACATAAACATCAGGTTTTCCAAACCCATGGAAGCATTTAAAGCACACAGACTTCATGCCAGCAAACAAATCCACAAACACGAAATATTTACAGTGATGTCACACAATGTGCTTACCAGAATTCAAAAACATTCAGCAATCAATCTCATTACAATTTGAGCTTGCAGTATGTTAAGGTTGATACTTAAACTGCAATAATAAAGCAATTTTTCTGCTTATTTAACTTAGAAAAATCATTTTTCTCTATTAACTCAGCAAGTGTTTTTGTCATCTTCAAAAAAATATTTTCTGTATTACACATCAAAGATGTTTGTGTTTGAAATGTCTCTGCCAATTTGTTTGAAAGCAACCTTTAATTTTTATTTTCTTCTCTGCAGCTTGCCACTTCACTCTGACTTTGGACAGGCCTTCACACCATCACATGGCACAGCACTCTACCTCTTTCAATTGGGACAGCAAGGTGCCCAGCACAGTCATTCTACACGTAAAAACTCAAAACTTAACTTCTCCACCCTCATGAAAGCACTGACCATGTGTTTCCTGGCTTCTTATAGTCATCTTTCATAACCATTATTCCAATGAAGAAACATGAGCTTTCTAATTTCCTCCAATTTCAAAATGTCCATTCTATACAGCTATCAAATTCTTGTTGTTGACACTTAGAAATAACTTTCTGAAGTGAGGGAATTCCACTATAAAGCTGACTTGCAGCAAAATACACAAGGACATTGTGAGAAATCCTCTTGTTCTATGTAACTTCTAAGCATCAAAACGGATAAGTAGGCTTTGTATGCACAAACAGGCAGAATACCACAAACTACATAGAAAATAGTTAGGCCAGTATTATAAAATCAGTACAGAGCCATAATACTTAAAGAGTGAGCACAAAACACACTTAGATGCAAATGTAAGGTTCTAGGATAAGCACACTTTTAGATCTTACCTTTCTTTGCTTATGTCTGGCTCGCTTGGCTGCCCGAGAACTGCTTACTGGTTTGGTTTCAGAGCTGTTTATGAATTGTAGCAAGTCCTCCACCTTTCGATGATCAACAACACTTTCCCTTTCGGAGATCTGATCCGGTTTCTTCGGCTGCTCCTCCTTCCTTTTTGTTAGACGCAAACGAAGCTTTTCTCGCATCTCTGCGTAATTTCTACTGGTTGGTGCAGCTGGCGGCTAATGGACATCAGACAAAAATGTAGTGACTAAAAGCTTCACGGACCTAATACTCTTGACATTTTGAAGTTTTAGAGACCTTCAAGGTCCAAACTGAAGATCAAAACCTGCATACTGAACTCTTTATGTGTAGGTGCACCTGAGTGGATATTTAACAGGCAACAGATCTCTCAGGCTTGTTGCTAGCTCACGAGCTTTATTTTCCAATTGGAAGAATGACCAATTTTGCAGAAGAATGTGCAAGTGAGAAGACAGAGGCCTTTAAAAGCAAGAAAGGAGACTTTCATATCTCCTTGTGCTCAGCATGCTACATCTGAAGATTTAAGAGAGCAGACCCTTGCTGCCATTTCCATGATCTATCAAGTCTCTTTCAGGGTTTGGGCTACACAGGCCTGAGGGCCATCACTGTGAAGGGCTGATACCCTGCACCAAAGCACACCAGCGTATTTCCAGCACATCAATAACATGTTAATACTGCTGTAAGATGAACTCCTGAACCATGTTTCGTATTTGCATTTCCAACCTCAGCTCCTGCCTCTCGACTCCTCTTTGCTCCTCCTGCCTGCCTTCGCCTCTCCCCTCCTGCAGCAGATCTGGTGCCCACCTGTTTGCAGCTGCACCAGTTCAACTCCCTAAACCAACAAAGCAAAGCCTATTAACTTCTAAAACTCCTATAGTGTTCTGTCTCTTCAGCACAACAAATAGTTCACTGTGCCATCAGACTACTGACAATAACAGAGGAAACACAGGCATGGTGGGAACATGCAAGACACAGGATCCCTTTCGCTGCCCCTTCCAGACACAGGGCAGGGGCTACAAATTCACTTCAGGCTTGAGGATGAAGCTGCAGCTGACCAAGTACAGAGCCCATAAGATGAATTTTTATTTCAAATAGGAAAAAGAGAGCCAGAGACTCAAATCCCACTAGCAACCTGATTATTAAAACAGACTATATGTACAGATGTACAAGTAAGGCCAGCACAAAATAAAAAATTAAGAAAAATTGATGTGGTAACTTAACAGCTCCTGCCATTTCGCTTGTGAAAATGAAAAGGCCATTAGGAGAATCACTAGCTATGTTAGGGGTATGAAGAAAACTTGAAGGTGCTCCAACCAAATCCTTAAGGAGTAAAAAAAAAACAATAGGGAAAAAAGATTTTGTATAAACTCTATAGTTCAAAGCTTCATAATTTCTTCAAAGTACCTTATAAAGGCAAATTCAAGTCAGCACCTATCAAAAGGCACCAGCAAAGAAAATTGTTTGTAATACTGAAAATAGGCAAAATGCAGTTTGGGTTTTCCTTTTATGAAAATATAATTTAAACTAACTCTGATTGAGTTCTAGGTGAGTTTTTTTTTTAGTGTCACATTAAAATGAGTACTTGGAGAACTCGAAGTTGGTTCATAAATTGCCACCAACTTTTTTTTTTTAAACCTCCCACATGAAGTTCATTTTAACCCAAACTCACCACAATATTTATAATTACACTACTATAGATGAACGCATGAATTTTGTGAAGTTATTTACATGGCTGAATGCCCATTTGCAATGTCATAGTCAAACATGGTATCTATTATCCAAGTCAGTTGCTTCCTAAATCTTTTAGCCATTTTTATTACCCTTGAACTGCTTTCAACTGGAAAGGCTTGTTTCAATTCTTCATTTCAAAGAGGAAAATTATTTGCTACCCATGCTTTGAACTTCCTTTTACTACTCTTCTCTCCAGCAAGCTCTACACTGCAGCTAAGGGGGTGGCATTAATGTCACATGCAATTGATGAATTCATGACAAAGAAAAAATAAAACTGGAAATCCAGCAACTTACTCCGCCATGGCCGAAGAACTCACAGTAACAGCAGTCACAGTATTTTCCTTCCTTCTGATTTGTGGATGTTGAGGTACTTGAGCTATGCTCTGAACAGCTGTCTTCATCTTGGCTCTCCTCTCCATCATACTGTTGATGATCATATGTGTTACTGTTCTCACAGCGATGGCCCTCACAATCAGGATCACTGTGTTAAAGTGAGAAAAAGTTTTTACAAACTCTAAATTATAATACAAGTAACACTGAAAAAAACATGTACAGCTGTATGTACATCCATCAGGAACACCTCTCTAACCGGGATGTCAGCCACCGGTGATGCATCAAATCCTAAGGCATTCTTACAGTAGCTTTCAAATGGAGATTCTCAAAACCAAGAAGAGAGACTTGATGATGCATGGCAAAGTGATTTATGAAAAACTCAGTTGGTGACTCACTGAATAAGTAGCCTACAGAGTGAGCTGTGGAAGTGTTCCTCCTTGTTTTTAAAAGGGGTAAAATAACTTCAGAAGCAGAAACTTTTAGCTTTAATTTGGAATCGTTTTGAAATAGCTGCCATCTCATTGCTTGTGGTCTGAAGACAACTATGCAGTTGTAAAATGCCAAGCTTATTTCTAAAATCCCCTGGTTGTAGACAGATTTTCAAGCCCTTCACTTAAAAAAAATCGGCATCAGCAAAAAAACAAGATGTTGCCATTACCCTCTTTGTACCTTAATTTTTTAAGAAGAAAATTTTTAAAGGAGAAAACACGGTATGTCTCTCCAATAAGCAGCAACACAGCAGTTTATTCTCTCCGAAGGACAGCTTAAATACATGCCCAACACATCTATTGCTCATTTCTTCTGGAACTGTGATGTGGTTTTCCTTTAACTGTAGAAAATATTTAATAAAACTCATCTAGCATTTGTTCTTATGTTAAAAAAGTGAAAACATACCATCATCTGTCCTATCTGCAAAACATATGTGAATCTTCCTTCTGAAGCTCACTCCTCACTCACCCCCTGCCCTCCCACAAAAAAAAAAAAGTACCATTATCAAAAATTAGGGAACAAGGCAAAAGAAAAAATGCTCACAATTCAGTATCCTAGTTAAGGAAAAGGTATGCACAACCATTACATGTAACAGTAGGTACCTGACAGCACAAACATTCTGGCAAGTCTATCAGAGCAATCCTAGTACTGCTGCTTCTTCTCTGTTGAGAGTTAGCACTGCAGTGCCCAGCCAAACAGTGGGATAGTGTGCTAGGAAATAACAGATACAGCTCTGTAGAAATCAAAGCTTGGTTAGTTCTGTCACTCAGCTGCTAGACTTACCTGCAGACACTTGGCGGGGCACTTACAGAGCTGTCTGTGGTAGAAGTAGGAGGTGCAACCGTAGCAGGACAAAGACCTGAATGAGGATCCACAAATCCAGGGGCTGTTGCAGCAGTTTTGGGGAAAGAAGGAGCAGCAAGATTTGGAAGATGGGGCGTAGAAGCTGGAGACAGTGCAGCAGGAGACAGTGAAGGAAGGGATGCTAAACTGGTAGGACTATTTCGTGGTGCAACTGGTGCAGAATGTCTATGGTCCTCTTTATTAATATTGTGGAACACTTCACCTAAATTGAGGGGAAAAAAAGACACTGCTTACAATTAAAAAGAAATAAGTTTCCGTTTAAACGCCCGAAAGCATCACTCAGTGGTAGATGTTCTCGGTTTCTATAAAAACTGGGTATTTCAATATAAATTACCAGTCCCCAAGCCCAGATACCAAAGTCTTTAACCAAATTATAGAATGAGTACAGAGAACACCACTCAAGAGTAGTAAGAACACTGATTAAAGATAATCTCAAGACAAAAAACATTACTTAAATAAACATGTATAGATATTTATGATTAAATATATTTGAGTCAGTTACTAAGCTGTGAATTACAACTCCTTACCTATTGATGAAGGTCTCTTGGACGATACTTTGAATTGGTTGCTGCTTGACTGCACTGTTGTAGCTGTGCAAGAGACAGAAGAAGTGGCAGAAGAGGTTGCCATGACAACTTTATTAGCTTCCATAAAGGCATCCTGGAAATTGTACAGACATTTCTTCTTTGCAGCATTTTTCTTCTCTTTGCTGTCAGTAACTGCTGATGCTTCGTTGCTAGATGTAGTAGGAAGTGCTTCGGGTCTTATTTCTGAGAGTGCTGGTGTTAATATATCACTCCCTTCAATTGAAACACACACAGTAATTAAGAATCATAGAATTACAGAACTGTCTTTATGGTATTTAGAACTCAACATTTCATAATTTAGACGCAGTGCTGCAAGACGAACAAGGATATGCTGTGAGTATTGGCTTGGTCAGATTAGTGAACTGATCCTCTCCTCCCAAATACCACTCCCTTTCCCTCCCCCCCAAATATAGCTGTAGTGAAAGTGTTAAGAAGTCCCAGAGCAGAAGTAAAAAAACCCTTTAAGTTACATGCCAAATGTGTTAACAAGTAGCAAAGACGCTACAGATACCTATAGCCATTTATACTTGAAAAATTAAACTTGGATACCTTTTTACATCCTAAGTATAAAAGCTTCAACATGGGAAGTCCAGGTTGTCCATGCAACAATTACAACATAGGCAGGAACAACACATCCTTCTATCAGTGTGGTGTTAAAAACCTTATCTTTACTTATTGGTAATTCCAGACAACTACGGTAACCCCTTTGTGATCAGACCTTTGACACAAGCTTGCCACTAATCATCTGTTGGAACAGCTACTCATAACTACGCTTGTATGGAGATGAGCTATGCTACTGGGGAAAGTTTTCTGGAAGTTTTTAAGGTCTTCCCTTTCAAGTATCACTTTAGTAGCTTGACCCAAGTTAGCAGCAGATCAGTCTGGAAAAAAAAAAGCCAAAACACAAAACCAAGCTCCCTTTTTCATACAAGTTACTTTAAAAGGCAATTTTTATATTTGCTATCGTGTGAATGGAAGATATACACAGGTTATTTATTTATTAACCTGTTCTATTTCACTTTAACACTTAACATCTCCAAAGGCTTCCTGGCATAAATAAATCACTTGCTAGATTTATATCTCTGTTTGAATGACAACACTATCT
Organism: Aythya ferina; assembly: GCF_964211825.1. Taxonomy (NCBI): domain Eukaryota; kingdom Metazoa; phylum Chordata; class Aves; order Anseriformes; family Anatidae; genus Aythya; species Aythya ferina. The sequence continues at coordinate 9,347,600 of NC_140300.1, read as the reverse complement.
CTGTGCACCGTAAGGAGGATGTAGTACCATGTCACCAGTGCTTTTATGACCCTGTAGAAAATGAGCGGGCCTTCATAACAGAAGAATAAAAATACCTTAAGCTTCCCCTGAATTCCAATTTCTTTGCAACCCTAAGCATCCAAAGACAAAAATTCCTCTACAATGACCACAGGTGAAAAATGGTAAGCTATTCTTCTGCCTTTAGAGTCCTATCACCAATGCATAGGAACTTGTTTTCCAATTTTCAGCCCCACTTTCAGTACAAATGGCAGCAAGTCTCTGCCAGCATCCCATCTTATAGGAACGTGATGATAAAACCTTCCATTCCTGGAAAAAAAGTGCCACATTCCGCTCAAAATATAAGACTTAACTAGTCAGTGTGAAATAATACCAAAACCTCACCAGGAATTGTATCAGGCAAGAATGTAGCAGGATTCCAGTTCTTGTCATTCATCATCTCTGATCCCCAGAGACTTATAAATTTAGAGCTATTCCAATCTGGAGTGCTCCCAAAACAGCTTGGATAAATATGATCTTGGAGAGATGCATTGAATACTTGATGCTTGTTTGAATGATTCTGAACTGGAGCTGGCGGTAATGCCTACAAAAATAAAGAGTATTTTCCTCATTAATATTCTGTTTGCTTACACAGTCACTCCAACAGCAACATTCAAATCATAAACTGTTTCAATTATGAAAGGCATTGTGAAAAGCTAAGGGTAATAAACAGTATTTCCCAGAATGATAAAAAGATGGGTTTGATTTTTTTTTAAAATGCAGATAACTTATTACACAGATTTTATGTATATATTTTATAATCACAAACGTTTCCTTTAGATTTAGATAGAAGATGAATACCAAGAAGCCTTCTCCAAAAACACCGTGGTAAATATATAATATCAGTGGGTCACCATTTTTCATTAAAAAATATTTATTTCAATGTAGAACTTGTTAGGAATTGCTACCTTTCAAAGCCTAGGCTGCCAAAAACATTTCTCTGACATTATAACCACTACCACATAAAACAATTGTGATAAAGGATTACAAACTTCAGGATTGGAAATAGCACAATAGAAGAACTAAACACTTACTATTTGAAAACATCTTTTAAAAGCTTGATTGTATTTGTCTACTCTTTTCACCTCCAGTACTAAAAGGTTCCCAGCTTGAAACAGGCAATGAATGCACCCTTTTATTCCAAAAATCATCTTAAAATAAGCCCAATACAATACTTTTTCCTGTTTTATAGAGGCAAGTTGTTCTGGCGCACCCCATTTCTTCTAGCTGAAATTGTTTATTCACATTCTAAAATGTAACTTTCTTCCAGAAACCTTGTGCAATTCCAGCATTACGTTCAATTACTGTCACCTTTTCTTTGGCTTTTTTCAAGTGATCATCCCATTCCTCCACATTTCATGCAATGAAAGGCTATACTGGTGTAGATCTAAATATTAAAAATGTCACCTGAGTCCAGTAATTTCAGAAACTAATGCCTAAACACTCCCAACCAAGAGAACTTGTATACCTGGACTTTTTATTTTTATTTTTTTAAATCCAGACAGATTTTCATCATCTGACTAATGGTGAAAGCCAGAGCAGCAGGAATACCCTCCATAAAAGAAAACTTGCACATGTGGGTAGAAAAAACATCACAGAGACAGAACAGCCTTTCCACGATGAAACAAGCCTGATGCAGTCGGGCTTATTAGCTCCTTCACTACCAGCTCTGCTGAATTCATCTGGCTCTTCAAACGTGAAAGCTCCCTAAAGCTTCAGCTTCCACATATGCCTTTCTAGCTCCCGCACAACATAAATACATGGAGCCCAGCTGGTTCAGGTGCTGTGCCAAAACTAATAGATCTGGCCAGCATAATAAAGCCACTCAGTGCTAGCAGCCTGCCACTCTGCATGGGGCTTCTGGTGGAGCCTTGACAATACGCTGCAGATGTTTCACTATGCAAAGGTCTTTTGAAAGGAAAGAGAGCAGAGATCAGGGTACTGCACGGATGAGAACTTGAGTGGACTGCTACAAAGGGATGGGGGACAAGTGCTGGAAGGATGGAAAAGGTGGAGATTACAACAATTCAGGATTTCAGAAGATCGCCAGTGGGCTGTTGAGAAATGTCAGGCTGGAGCATGACAAAAGGAACTGTTGCATCACAACAGAACTAAGGAAAGGACACCAATAAGACAGGAAAAACAATGAGAATATTAAGGAGAATGGCAAGAGTTCATTAACGATCATCTCAGTGAGCTAATCTACTCTACTTGCAACCACAGGATCTCCGGACCAGACGGGAGATGACAGGAACACGTCATGCTAATGACAGTCTTTGCCCCTTTCAGCAGGACCCATTTTGATTCAATGAAATATTACGTGAAACTGCACCACAAAAATGTTAGCTCTTGCTTCTGACTCAATTCTAAAAGCAGTCACCTGGTCTCAATCTGTTCTGCATCTCTCTCATTCATTACTTAAAAGCCTTGGGTCAAAAGAACTTTGCAGAACCTGCAAAAAAATCAAGTTCTCTCAAAGCAGAGAAAAGCGAGTATTTTTAATACCTCGTTTTTCTCAAAAAATTACTAATACTGAACTAGAAACCTCAGGATATTATCACCAAAATGGAATATTAAATTTTAACCTCCAGTATATATTAAATGGAGATTTAATTAGTCCTATTACACTGACTAAAGCCCCATTACTCTTCTACCATTCAAGACTCATTTGATTCTACATTCTTCCTATTCACAGCAAGGAAATTGTCAGTCTTCCTGATGATAGCTGCTCTTAGCTCTGCTGTACGAACCTTTCACCATTTCTGAATCTGTTCTATTCCCTACCCCTCACACCATTTCTTCCAAAAAGAACTCCTACAAACAGACCACACACTAAAGTGATTTTTACGGTTTTATGGACACTTTGTCACCTAGTAATTCACACAGGTGTACAGCATTTCTCCTGGGACCAGAACGTGGCTGCTTCGGCAGGCTTACCTTATTGTGTGTGAAGGGGGAAGCTGTATACAAGGTAGGGTGGATAAGTGGACGAGGAAGGTGTGGGATTGTATGCAAAGGTATATGTCCATGGATGTGAGGATAAAGATGAAGTGCGGGATGTGCAGGTTTTTCAGGATTCATGAACTGATGGCCAGCAGGCAGGCGTCCAGTTGCAAGTGCAGAGGCTGTAAGACCTGAAGCTTCTTGTTTGCAAACGTGACATTCACAAGCATTTGGGCCTTGGTCAGCCTGTAAGTGCAAAATAAAAAAAACCAAAATCAACGTATTTTATAATACAGTCAGACAGCTCCCTCCATGATTTTTTCTTCATAATTATAAACGATTACTTTTGCATACATAATTAATAAATTCAGAGCATCCATTGAATTCTTTCATTACGGGAAGCTATTAAGTTAAGTAAAAGCACTAATAAAGGATCT